>NC_134408.1:117918794-117998794 GCF_038048845.1 Mixophyes fleayi | reverse complement strand
TTTAGATGTACACCTCTGCCCAAAGATCTCTGACCACTGGACAACTCCAAAAAACATAAAAAATATCCCCTATCTCTCCACATCCACGCCAACAGGTCCTGGACTGATCTGGCCATATCTTATGCAACCTATCGGGGGTCATATAGAGTCTGTAAAGTAGCTTGTAAAGCATCTCCGAGTGATTCAAACACTTCGACATCCTGTGGGCATTTTGGTAGATTTTGTCCCACTGATCTGAGTCAAATTCCCGGCCAATATCCCTCTCCCAGGCCAGCTGGGAAGAGGCCTTTATCGGGTGTTAACTTGAGTTGAGGTTTTTGTACCAGAAGGAGATAGCCGCTTTGTTACTGCCAGTTGAAAGTCTAGATAAAAAGATAGCTGGAGGGTGTTGAAGGGAGGAGCCCCGTGGGTGCACAGAGTGTAGCCAGTGCCTAACCTGGAGGTATTTGTAAAAATCTTGATTAGGAATGTGGAATTTATCTCTCAATTCAGAGAAGGGTAATATCACTGAGTCAGAGTAGAGCAGTTTGAGATTAGTGATGCCCCTTAAATACCACAGAGAGAGATTTAGGTTGGGAATAAGTTTCGATACTGCAAGGAGGGAAAGATTAGAGGTAGGGAGGGTGACAAGTTTAGAGGTCTTTAGGAATTTGTCCCAGGTTGTCAGTGCATCACACATGAGACGTGGAAGGGAAGTCTGGGGGGGTCTCCAGGACCCAGGAATCCAGAGAAGGTCAGCCAGTGGGAATGTACTATTGAGGCCTCTCTCCAGGCCTACCCAAGATTTAAGGGAACCCGGGAGAGACCAGTCCCGGAGCTGAGCTAGGATGGCTGCGTCCTGGTATTTGACCAAATCTGGCAAGGCTAAGCCCCCGGTGGTTTTTGAGCGTGCCATAATTGAATGAGCTAGTTTAGGGGGTTTCCCTTTCCATACATAAGAGGTAAGTTACGTAATTTGTCCATATAAAATTTGGGTAACTTAAAAGGAAAAGTCCTAAATAAGTACATCATTTTGGGCAGGAGGGACATTTTAAACGCGGCTATCCTGCCTAACCAGGAGACCTCATAGTGCTGCCACGCTTTTGCCAGGGTGTTTAGCTGAATCAATAGTGGACCATAGTTGGCCTCCAAGAGGGAATCTAAATGTGAGGTTATCATGATACCCAGATAGGGCATGGAAAGGGACCTCCAAGCATATGGGAAGGCCGTCTTGAGGCGACCCAGAAGGGGCTCTGACAAGTTAATAGGGAGAGCGTCCATTTTAGTTGTGTTTAATTTGTAGTAGGAGGCCCTTCCCAATTCCTGTAGCAAATCATGTAAGAGTGGAAATTAAGTACCTTTATAAGAATGCATCTGCTTTATTTTTCATAGCTATCCTCCTACAAGTCATTATCACTTTTTCAAAATCTCTCTGGATGGAAACAAGTATGGCTGCCAGTCACAGGATCTCAGCATGTCATGTGAGGGCAGAGGGGAAGAAGGAGGTAGAGTGGGTCACAGTGAAAAGAGAGCTCAGAGGGGCATTCCAAAGCCTCTCTCCTCACTACATCATGTGCCATGTGACTCTGGTTGCTATGGTAGTCACATTATAATATGGAAAGTCTGCAAATTTATAAATAATTAATAGCAGTCTGAAGAAATGAGCCATAATATTGCTGCTTTAATCCAGGGTTTCGCAACCTGCGCTACTGTATCCCCACACCTCCCCAGATTCAAAGAGGGGGGTATTCAATTGTTAGCGTTAACGGAAAAAAACGAGCGCTCAAAAAATATTACCGTTTATACCGTAATATTGCGCGCGAAAAGCGTTAATACGGTAGTTTACTCGCGGAATTTCAGCTAAGGAGCGGCGAGCTGAAATTCCGCGAGTAATTACCGTATTAACGCTAAGATTTTTTGAGCGCTTGTTTTTTTTCGTTAACGCTAACAATTGAATACCCCCCAAAGTGTAATTCAAGATAAATTAAACGCCCCATATAATACTGTAAAACAAACAATGAAAACAACATATTAAAAACATATTAGAAGAGCTATTATTTTAAACATTTAAATAGTTACTTGATAAAGATTTATATGGATTCAGTGGTACTTTAAATGAATGTACACTTTTTAGGAGGTACTGGGGATAACCTGACCCACAACTTGTGGTACTTGGTACACCATCATCATAATCATCATCATGGTCGGAAAACCCTGTCCTAATCAGTAAAATAGAAACTACTGTTTAGATATTGTATATATGCATTTGCACAATGTCTTCTGCAGTGGGGCAATCACAAGGGTGGAACTGATCAGCCCGCCTGTCTGACATTCATTTAAAAAAAAATTTGAAGGCCAGACCAGTAATTAATTCTCAGGATGGAGAATGGCTGGATAATTCACAGTTCAACTAGTTGACTGTGTGCTGCTTCTTAGCTAATGTGGGGAGCAAAGCAAAAAAAAAAGGATTAAGTTTGCACTTTGTCAAAACCATGTTTTGACAAAGAAGTGACAGCATGTCTGGAAAAATAATTGAATATACAAATCAAGTATATTACAGGATAGCTTCTACATATATATGTTTTAGTTTATTGATTTCTAAGGTTTTCAGGCCTGGTGCATTATACTTTATTTCTTTTACTGCTTGTCACTGGTTTTATTAGACACACAGCATTTTGGCTATACATTTCTCCAATTCCTACTGTGCAAGCTATAAACATAATCATGTAATTTTAATATTTTTTAAATGCAGACATCATTTAAGATAAACTCTTGAAAATGAACAGGACTTCTACTGGGCATTTCCTTGCTTTGGCCAGTAGGTGTCACAGTCAGCAAATGAAACCTGTCATGTGGAGGAAACACTTGCTTTTCATTTGATGAATAGGACGAGAACAGGAGGTGTAAGATTAGCAGACTGGATTGTACTCAACAGACATAAAGCAAATTAAAATGATCATGAGACCTTTATGCTGATAAATGGATGTATGCATCTATACATGCTTGTAAATAAGGGTCCTGATTCATTAAGGATCTTAACTTGAGAAACTTCTTATTTCAGTCTCCCGGACAAAACCATGTTACAATGCAAGGGGTGCAAATTAGTATTCTGTTTTGCACATAAGTTAAATACTGACTGTTTTTTCATGTAGCACACAAATACTTGATAGCTTATTTGTACACTGACATTTAAAGTTCATATTTGTGTGCTACATGAAAACAACTTTCAGTATTTAACTTATGTGCAAAACAGAATACTAATTTGCACCCCTTGCATTGTAACATGGTTTTGTCCAGGAGACTGAAATAAGAAGTTTCTCAAGTTAAGATCCTTAATGAATCAGGCCCAAGGTTCTTAAAAAAGAATAATGTAAGAATATTTTTTGTATAGAAGTGAACTGAGTGAATAAATACAAACAGTATTACCAGTACTGTTCAGACTGCATGCTTTTAGAAGAACATGATCACTTCAGATCTGGAAATGTCATGCATGGTATGACAAAACGGATGCACTGTCCTTAAATACAATTACTTATTTTCCATAGAAATTAACTCGTTAAATCCCACTTAACAACTATTGTCTGTTCCTATAAAAACTTATAAGATAATTCCAAGTTTACTCTAAGCTCCTTCCCATCCACTAGGGTTCCCTTGACCAGAACCCCAATGACTGAACAGTTACTTAACCCTGTTTAGTCCAGTCTCTGGGTAATTGTGCTTAGAAATTTTGGAAAATGAATGAGGCTTGTGATTTAACTACCGAACCAATCATTTATCTCTAAGTAAATGTACTTTGAATGGAGACATTTTTTAAGAAGTAATAGTGTTACTAATGGTTGTCAGCTATTAAAACCAATAATAAGTAAACACAACAGTAATAGTAGAATTGTGAGGGGCATATTCAATTGTTGAATATGCTCGCGGCGTTAAAAATATTACCGTTATTACGGTAATAGTAAGCCGGATTTCCCAGAGCCGCGAGCTGAAATCCAGGGAGAAAAGTACCGTAATACCAGTATTTACGCGCACTATTACGGTAATACGGTAATACGGTAATAGTGCGTGGGCGCGTTAATTTTGGCTGTAAAGCCAACAATTGAATATGCCCCTAATAGTGAGTAAACACTGTCTACTTTTTAGCTATCTATAAGAAATAAAAAAGGGCAACAGGAATAAAAATCAAAACACAGATATTACACCAATAATGTAGGTGTGACATTTTCCTCTAAATGCTGCAACTTTCAGTTAGGGACAGATTTTTTTTCAATTCTCTTTATTACAACAGTGTGAGAAATAAACACAGACATTAGTGAATAAAAAATAAATAAAACCAAATGGGATTATCAAAAAATAGCCAAGATTGAGCTTTACCTATATAATGCAATAAACATAAAAGGTTTATATAAAACAAATATTCACAATTTCAAAAAAAAGAAGGGGAAGGAGGGAAAGGGAGTGTTAAATTTTGCCATGGCATAACAATGTATCAGTAAAATATTAGCTATCGGTCATAATTTTAAAATACAAATGTCAGTTAAGAAAAAATGGCTGGCAACTCTGCCTACCATTCCTATATAAAACTAATACACACAGAAGTATCGCAGTCATGATACACAGGGTTGAAAAGTCCTTACGCAAAATCTATTTTATTGCACGTTACAACTTTCAGTTCTGTTCAAATTCTTTGACAGCATAATAATTTCATAGAAAAAAATGCCAGCTGTCAGTACAGTTTTTAAATTTTGACAGGAAAACATATTTTCTAAGGCTTGTATATACTAGACAAAATAATAGTATTTTATAGAATTGCTGCGATCACAGAACTTGCTGTAAACACAGAACTATTGTAAATTTGATTTGTGCTCCGTACTTATTTTATTACTGAATGTAGCAAAAATAGAACATGGTAACTAGCTTCAGTGACCATGGATACATTTACCACTCAAATCTCGGTGATAATAGGTGGTTCTACCTAACAGCACTGCCTGTTCTACCATTAGGGGAATAATCTAGTCTGTCCTTTCAACACCAAACAAAATTGGTGTCTAAAAGATAAAAAAAAACAGCGGACACGTTTCTCCTTAAATTATGTCAGTGTGTTGTTAAAGAAAAATGTAAGCTAATTTAATGTAAAATTTGGAAAAGTAATACCCACTCCCCTTGCTGCCACTTAACTAAACTGTGGGGTCCCTTCTCTGTGATATATTCGTCCTCTACTGTGTTAGAATCGCTTAAAAAAATGCCCAAACAAAAGGAAGCCAAATTTGGAGTAGCTCTCAGGTGTCAGCTCGCCATCAATGCTCAATCAAAAAGTTCCAGCACCATTAGTTATCGTGCTGGGACTTGATGATGCAGGCAAGAGGCAATTCCCCAATAAAAATCTGTTTTGGCTATCACTTGGCACCTTTATTGTGAGCGATTTCTTCAGGGATCACAACAGAGGGAAATTGTCCCATTGAACTTCCACAGTTCTGGCAAGGGGGAGAAAGTAGATGGGGCTTAATTTTAATATTTTTCAATAATAGGTGGAATAATTCTTTAATGTCTTTTGGTTTCTGCCCTGCAAAATATTATTACTTTATTACATTTTGTACAGAGCTGTAATAACTTCTACAAATTATGAGAGAAGGTGCCTCAAAGGTGACAGCTGTCCTTAACAAACATTTCTATACAACGAAACCCAGGGCCGGTGCTAGGGTCCACGGCGCCCTAGGTACTTTTAAAAAAGCGGCGCCCCCCCCCCCCCCCCCCGCAAAAATCGCCGCCCTCCTCCCTCCTCTCCTTACCTTGTCTCACCACCGCCGTCTCTTTGCTCCGTCTCCTCCCCTCCACTCACTGACACTAGTAAGTGGAGGGGAGGAGACGGAGCAGAGAGGCGGTGGTGGTGACAAAATAGCCTCTTCCCCCCTCCCCCGTGCATTTAAATGCTGTGCAGCGGCCGTGACAGATATGGTCAGCGGTCGCCGCACAGTTTTAAAGTCTTTTAGTATTCTGTGGCGCCCTCCAGGCGCCCCCTCCAGAGCCCGGCGCCCTAGGCAAGTGCCTAACCTTGCCTAATGGGAGCGCCGGGCCTGACGAAACCTTCCTCTGCCCATGCCACGTCACAGTTACAAACATATTACATATGGCAGTTTCCATTTAAGACAGGACGAGTTACAATCCTAAAACAACACTGACACCTGATATGAATAAAGAAAAACTTTGGGAAGCCTGATCTGTCCTTGGTTTCTCGGGTTTAAACATACTCAAAAACATATTCGTTAATGTAAGTTAGAAGCCATTGTTTTGTCGCTGATTGCAATCATGTTTTAATGTAAAGATGGTTCTGAATGGAAAAAAAAACCAGGAGATCTAATGATATAAACATATTGGGTATGTAACCTGATTTACTGTACTTTAAGCTGCAGCTGAAAGCCGCTGGGGATTAACTGAAAGTTCAGCTTGTCTTGGTTGCTTAGCGATATTTTTCTGTCTCTATTCAGTTGATTTATTTATTGAAACAAACTTACCTGTAACATCAGTCTGAATGTCAGCGAGCTTAAACAGAGGTTCAACGTGTCGGTAATACACATTTGCTGCTTCTCCTTTATGGCTTTGAGGGTTAATAATTACCTTAAGAGACTTTGGTCTATTAGGAAAACCTAAAATAAATAAATGAATGAATGAATAAATAAATAAATAAATATCTTACGGAACACAACCAAACTGTAACAATACTCTAAAGCTCTAAACTAATACGTTTAGCATATAAAGTAAAAGGTATTATATCAGCAGTTCGGGGCAGACAAGTACCTACAGGGGGGCTCAGAACTGGAGACAGGTAAAGGTGCACACATATGAAAGTACATTTACATTTATTTGTTCAATCGGACGTATCTCAAGATGCATATACATCCCTAGGATATGTACCATGTTTGCGTCAGGAGTGACAGGTGTGTATACTTACGCCCCCACGATTGCATACAGACACAATGTACTAATGTAGTGTAGTCTCATATACACAGAAAAGAATAGCTCTATATTATTAATATAAAACACAAACACAAATGTAATTAAACAAAACAGGGGGTTTTCCCTTTTAACAGTAAAATTTTAATCTTCTTTCCAGGGGCGGGCTGGGCCGGGGGGCAGGGGGGCATCGGGCCCCCGGGCCGCTCAGTCGCGTGTCATGTGATGCGGCCGCCTATGCGCCCCCCCAGGGCTGAACTTTGCCAGCCCGCGCCTGCTTCTTTCCTTCCGCAGCGCAGGGCCGTCTTTCCCATTGGGCACAATGGGCAGGTGCCCGGGGGCCCGTCGGAGGCAACAAAAAAAAAAAAAATCTGGAAAAAAAAAAAAAGACAATGCTTACCTTGCGGTCAGCTGGCGATCCGGCTCCCTCCATGGTCTCCTCCTCCGTGCGGCGCTCGCAGTGCATGTCGGGCGTGACGTAATCATGCCCGCCCGACATCCATTGCGGAGCGCGACAGAGGAGGAGACCATGGAGGGAGCCGGATCGCCAGCTGACCGCAAGGTAAGCATTGTCTTTTTTTTTTTTTCCAGATTTTTTTTTTTTTGCTGCCTCCGACGGGCACCCCTGGCTGCAGGGCCCATATATATAATCTTTTTTTTTTTTTTGTATATATAGGGGCCCTGGTGGACTGCTGTGCCCGGAGGCCCAAGATGTTCTTAAGAGGGCCCTGCCGCAGCGCAAATGGAAATATCAATTAAGTATAGTGAACAGACCGTCGTCATTATCTTTGCCTCTCGTTGCACCAGCCTTTCAGCACCCGCAAAAAATATGTCTGTGCTCAGGCTTCAACCACATGAACATGCCCTTACTGCACTCGTTGTACTTTTTCCCACCCTTTCCTATTTCCGTTCCCCCTCTCCAAGCCTAAAGGAGTCATCATTGTAAGAGGCAACAAAATCTGCATACAGTCATTTGCATATTCATGTTTGGTCAGCATCGCAGTAGAGCAATGTCTATTTTACACATCAAATATAGACATACTTTCAAATCTACATGAACCTCAAGAACCATTTTCTTTTGCAGGATTATCTACTATTGCAATTGGCAAAGATTGTGAAGAGGTTGAAATATGCACATATTAAGAAATCCTTGATTTTCTAGCGCCTAAAACCCACAATACGTTAGAAGTGGTGGAATTCAATACTACTGAAATGTCCTGTGCATCAAATAGGCCGAAATATGCATCAAGCAAGACGCAATTGGCATAATTCATTAAGGAAAGTAAGGCAAAAAAATGAGTACGTTTTCTCATGGACAAAACCATGTTACATTGCAAGTTGTGCAAATTAATTTATTATTTTGTACACAAGTTAAATACTAGCTGTTTTTTCATCTACCACACAAATACTTGATAGCTTTATTTGTACACTAAAATTGAAAGTTGATCTAGAACATGCCTAACCCCAACTATAAATCTGCCATCACATTTTAAATTTTCCTCCCCTTCCAATGCATCATGGTTTTGCCAAGGGGCAAAGTTACTCATTTTTTTGCTTTACTTTCCTTAATGAATCAGGCCCAATGTGCCTATATAAGAAATTTAAATATTTGGCATTCAAAATAACAGTAGCCCCTTAATGTCACCAGTTTTATGTACCATACTCTAAGGCATAGTGTTTTGAGAAAAGGATAAAAATGTAAATCATTCAATTAATAATAGCAGCAGGCCACATTAGTAAGGTGTGCTTAGTGGTGACATTTTTACAAAAAGTGTACTTGAGTCCCACCTTAAAAACCGCACACACAAGACCATGGGGTGTACTTACTAAACTGTGTGTTTGGAAAAGTGAAGATGTTGCCTATAGCAACCAATCAGATTCTAGTTATCATTTATTTAGTGCATTCTACAAAATGACAGCTAGAGTCTGATTGGTTGCTAAAGGCAACATCTCCATTTTTCAAACCCGCAGTTTAGTAAAAATAACCTTACGACTGTGACCCTGCACCCATTAAAGTGGGAGCTATGGTACATACATGTGCTGCCCCATACCAGTCTCAATCTTCATAAATTGCCCCAAATTTGAATATTTTAACATAAAGTTTTAAAAGTGTTTATAACATAGTGAAAATGCAATATAAAAAATAAACATTAACAATGACAAACCAGAGCTGAAACGTAAAATGTGCTAGCTTTGTTTGAGCCACATCCAAATTTACAGACATCCAGAAACTTTAAGTGTTACCATCAAAAGCTACAAAGGGCACAAAACCTGTTTTCAACATTAAGCAGAAAGCATTAGTAAACTCACTCACAGTTTTATGGGGTCTATTGATTTCAAACCATATTGTTTCATAAAGAAGTGATACAATAAACACAGTGAAAGCACAAATGAAGTTTATTATATAGCAGTATTAAATACGAGATCGGGAGCAAGGGCTAAAATTTGATACCCAAGCAGCCCTGAGCAAAGTGAATTCTTGACCTGCTAATGAGCCTATGAGTAAGTATACTTAGTAACTTCCCAATGATGAGCAGCACCCACTGCATGATGTAAGAGAAAGGTTTGGGTCAAAGTTCAAACCTGAAACAGAGGGAACGAGAAAGAAAATATCCTGAGGGATTTGTTGGGAAACGCCTCTCAGCGGGGATTTGATGATAGTGCTGCTGCACAGTTGGTGTGGAGATTTGATACTACAATTTTCTGGATTTGTAGACGCTATATCACTTAGGCCACAGCATGAGCAGGTGCACAGGAAATTTGCTACTACTACCCAGCCTCCTATACCAAAAGAAAAGAAAATGGCAACATAATTAATTTTAACAACCCACTGTCATTTGCCCTATTAATTTTAATATATTTCGCTTTGCAAACCAACTTCAATAAAATTAGCATTAAACCCAAACAGTTGCTGTGATGTTAATTTAAGACTCTAGAGAGGTTTGATAATTAATATTAGGTATTCTATTGTAGAGTGTAATTTGGGGGCAGGAAGATTTTTTTAGGATTTAATCACCAAAGTGCTTTTTGTTTATTAAACATATAGCAATGTTAATACTGCCAGCAGATATTTAAGACTCAAAGCAAAATTAAATCATCTTTGGACTGTAAGTATTTATTCTCCAAATAACTGCAATGGACTAAGGGTGTTGCTTGTAAATTGCATTAAACAAATATCATGCTGGTAATCGTTTGAAACACTAAATTATACCTACAGTGCCTGAGTAATAGCGTAAATTGAAACTCCAGATGAGCTCGTGTGCATTAATCTTCGGCAATGGATGCAGATGATGTTTCTGCACTAGCTCTGGGAATGTTCTAATCAGATATACACAGTGATCATTAAAACACTTTCTATAGGAGCAGAAAAGTAAACCTATTATTCTAGAAGCTCTGTATCTCCCAATTAATACAGAGCAGTGCTGCTTAGTAAATACGGACCATCGGTCTTAAACCCTTACAAGCATTGCAACTTAGAAAAATTCATTCTTTTACATGGCAGTGTCTCTAGAGATCAGATGTAAAGGAATTAGTTATATTAGCATAAACAGTCCATGCGATTGACAGTGGGGCTCTGCTCCAACGCCACCTGGACTCGGATTAAATGGCAAGTTACAGACATTGATTTTTTTATTTTTAAGCATGTTAGCATATACCAACCTAGAATGAAGACCATTTCCGTTAGTAAATTGCTTTGTAGGTGTTACTTACTTTGGTAATCGGCAGTAATGAAGCAACAATCTTAATTGCATATGCGGGAACTGCTTTCTGATGTAGTTGGATGCTTAAGGCACTGGCTGAAATTTAGGTGACAGAATGTTTGAATCAATGAATTATGATAAGGGGCAGCTCAGGTTACAAGTACCTAGGAGATCGTTGCACAGACCCTTTCTGTTCACATGATATGGAGAGAAAGGGCCTTTTAGGAAATAGAGATGTTTCTATTGCAACGATTAAATAGGAACATACCATAATGATAATGTAATTGGATAAAGATAATAGTTTTTGAACCAATAACCCAGGGTAATGTTCCATGATGTTCCATACAAGTCACCTACTGGTGTATGTTTGTAGTCAAAAGTGATTTTCATGAAAACAAATGGAGCCAATAATTAAAATTAAAATCCCCTCTGTGCAGAGCTATGTTGTAATCATATCATCAGATAACATTTCTACAAACAATGTGTATGTACGTGTGTTTTTGGCCTACAGAAAGCACAGAGGGACATATATAATAAAAAAGAAATGCTACAGAAAAACACTGGTTAACAAGTGTTAAAAAATATCTAATTACATAATTACGGTAAATGGTATAAGATAATATCTTCCTACTATTTAAGTTGAATTGAAACTCAAAACATGAAAATACATACTTTAAAGGGGTTGTCCACCTTGAGACAAGTTTCCCTTTATTAAGTAACCCATGTGAAGCACACCCTAAGCTCATAGCAGCTGCCACTCAGCACAGTTGGCAAGGAAGAGAAATAGAGGATTTTCAGTGCTGGAGGCTGGTTAGGTTGGGAAATTCAAACTGCATATGATGGGAGGTGTGTATATGCCGCTCATCTCTAATTGGACGGGAGGTGCAGTCATCCAACCAGGATGGATTGTCTCAAAGAAAACTCCTTTAAATCTCTATGTATGAGCACCTCTTCATACATGTGGAGATGCTTACTGGTAATATATAGTGACTTACTGTACATCAGGTCTACAAATCCAGCTAACTGGCCGCTGTAAGGATGCAATGCTTTGATAACAACAAGAAGTTGATGTTGTTAAAGAGCAGTTTGACATATCACAAATTAATATTCATAATTACTACTAATAACCTGTTCGGCCAGAGAGAGTTGAGCATCAGACCTGGACTTATAAAGCCCAGTCAAGCACTCTCAATATCCTGTATACCCAAATGTGTATTATGAGATAGTTGCACATGTTTGGCCCTACTGGCTTTGGGTCCTGCACCAGTCTGCGGTGCCACTGTCCATGCTCCAGTACAATAGCACTGGCTCCTGCAATACACTGCGCAGGCTGACACTGCCCATGTGGGGGATCCTCGAGCGGTCCATTGTACATAAACACACCCCTTGTGATAACATCACTGTGGGGTTAGGTTGGTCCAGCACACAGGTGTGAAGGTGATGGGGGTGGGGGGACAGGAGCAGGCCTGCTTCTTTACAACTGTGCTGTATACACACATTTGGGAGATCCCAGAATGGAGATCCTGGTGCAGAGTACAGGAGGTGTGGCTGTGACAATCATGTTATTGCAGGCTAGCCCCGCCAACCGATTTCAATGCCGCAGTCTGTGGCATAATACAGTGGGGGGGGGGGGGTGGGGGGGGGTGGGTGGACAGTGAATAGCGTCAAGAGCGAAGCGATTTGCAGTGTCTAGCGTCATTAAGCCCTGTCCCAACCCACTTTACTACTATAATGGAGGGTGCACTGCTCTCCCGGAAGTTCGGGAGGACTCCTTGAAATTCGGGAGTCTTCCACACATTCCGGGAGAGTGGACAACTATGTGTATACTTTTTTAAACTGTGATATGTAACAGGTAAGGAAAGAGTCTACTGTAGCATCTATTTCTGGGCAGTTTACTTCTTGACTGAAGTCTGTGACTAAGAATGTGGGAAGCACTTTTGGAAACAATTTAGAAATGGTTTTCATTGAATGGCAACTTTGTAGTTTTATTTCTCTCACATCAAAATCATTTTCAAGTTCAAGAATTTTATTTTTTGATAACATTCATATTGAAATAGAAAGCAGTGACAAGAGTGACGAACTTCCTTCAGAAGTTGGAAAAGCAGTTTTATTCCAGGATTCTTTAGCCTACTGTGGTTAATGATCAATGCTGGAGAGAACTTGCATAAAGCAGCCATCAGGTAACACTAACTGCCGGATTTGCACTAGATAAAGATTGTCCCATTGACAGCTTATAAATAAAGCACAATGAAGATGGATTTAATATTGCACTGGTATTCTGCACAGCATCCCTTTAGAATTGTCAGATAATTTGTCTGAAGGCGTAGAGCGGCTCACTACAAAGACAAGCATCCGTTGACATGTGTTGACTATGCCCTCTCTATTAGACAGTCCTGACCAGCTGTACCCTTACCACCAACAGCTTCCATATGGGAGAGACGATATCCTGCATGAGATAGAACAGCGTCTGCCTGCTGAAAACCTCAATTCCCCTTAGCAGACTTGTGATTAAAACCCAGTGTACGCATGGCTAAGAGGAGCTTATTATTCATCCAGCAAACAAGGGTGACCGCTCAATCATACACCTGAGCAACAGTGCACATCTGAAACATATAGATATCCATGCAGTCCGCATCTCTGGGGTCCAAGGGGTTAAAAGAATAACACTTATTAAAATAAGTATGCTCTGATTAAAATGTGCCAGCTTTAATAAATAAGTAAAATGTATACAAATATACCATATAACCATTTTCTATTTGTATTTCACTTAGCATATTATAATGTGCTTACACGTTTTCTTTTAAGGAATTAATATAAATTATAGAGAACTGTTGTATAAAAACAGAGCAAGCCAATACAAAAGCCCTTTAGCAGCTATACAAAAAGCACAAACTTTTTGCATTCTTATATTTAAAACAAAATATTTAAATTTGAAAGCAAAATACATGTTTAAAAAAAATGCACTTATTTAAATGTAATCTCCATTTAGTTTTAAAAGTGATTTCAGTGTTTCATCTTCAGTCTGCAAAACAAATTGAATATAGTTACCAAACGTACTTTGCTAGAGTGCAGAGTATACTGACTGACGTTATATTGTTTAGATTTTCTAAGACCATTATGTCCGATTGAGCGCTAACTGGAGTATAATATTTAAATCCCATTGTATGTTGGCAATTCATATTCTATTACTTTCTCTTCAGCTTTCAGCACTGTAGAGAAGCAGTAGAGGGATAAAGAATGGCCAACTGTTCCTTCCATAGTAACAAACGTACTAATATGTGCTAGTTTAAACTTGATCTATCTGTGAATCAGTGATCCATGAAAAGTGGGGGTTAATCAGGGTGTTCGGAAAACAAAAGCTGATAGGGTAGCATAGACGCTACTTGCAGACTCACATCTGTGCTGTTCTAGGGCTCCTTTTTAATGGCAATGGTTTCATGCAAAAAAGAAAAATCGGAGTTCTTTGAAATACATTACATTCAAGCACATACATTAATCATTTCATTTCTGAAGGAGTTGCAGTTTAATCCAAGCACGGCTAATATAGGAAGGCTGTCATTTGCCAAGGTAACTACGAACACATTCTTAAAAGTTAATATTAAACCATCCAAGTTAATGAGTAACATCAGTAATAGTTGGTATAGCAACATTAACTCTCGTTAAGTCAATAAGCAAAAAAAATCAGGGGAAAAGAAAAGACTGGTACGTGAAATTTTATGGTTTTATTGTACTGGTGTGTCTCAGATTATTCAAATAATCAATGCACTTTTTAAAAAATATTATATTTTTTGACGAAAACAAAATGTTTTAGGGTTTATGAATCTTATTTGAAAACAGGAGCAATCTTAATCTATTTTTCCTGGTACAAAGATTTAGAAATAATAATAAATATTAATATTACATATTTGATAAATTAAGTTGCCGTAAATGTTGACTGCTTAGCACAATACTGTAATATGACATTTATAACAGCCATATAATATTTGTAGGTGCTATACTGAGAACTGGATGGTATAAATGTGGTGACCACAATCTTCACTGTGGCTGTCAATGGCACACTGGGGAAGGGGGACAATAAGTGGTTAAACAATGTGGTTCCTGGTTAGCCTATTGTTGTACATTGTTTATTCTATAATAATGCATTAAATCGTTTCTATATACATAATACCCGCCACCTCAATTTTAAATTCTTTTCAGAATATCTCCCACACTGTATTATGATAAATTCAGCTGACTATTCTGCTCTCTATGTTTTGTTAAAGGTTTGCATAGTTCTGCAGTGTACAGTCTACAGTTTACAGTGTGCATGTGCTACTGCAACAATAGTGCGGCCCAGGCACCTATATTCATCTAAGGTTATATCCCAGTGATTGCCCAAGCCATGGATGATAAAGGCCATCACTGTGTCCAGGGCACCAGCACGAGAGGTGTGGATGTCACCTACCAGAATACTTGGTGCTGCCAGAAATCAAGTAATGAGGTTCTACTTGAACTGAAATGTATTAAAGGTTGCATTATATAAGGTAACCTTTTTATATGTAATCATCTAGCCAGCAGGGAACCCACCTGTTAAATATTATAGAATAGTTGTGAACCGGGGTAAGCTAGTGTGAGCTCTAACTGATCTGACCCCCTCCCAATTTGAAGGGCAAAGCCACAGTTCTCTCTGGGATAGCCCACTTTCTCTTCTTGATTTTCTTATTCCCATTTATTGTGGAGATTCACGCTAGACAACCAGCCTAAGATTCAGTCCCTGTGATGGGGACAGGAACCATTGATTTTGGTTCTCGGCCACCCAATTGTTGTGTACAGTGTTCAAAAGACATTTGCTGTGTTCATCGCAATGCAGAGCTTGTGCTTTCTCTTTGATAGAGGTCGAATCCTGTGATGTCACTGGGATCTCCATTACTGAAGTGGAGTCCAAGGATCTCTGATACAGGAGTGAAAAAAATAAAATCTATCTTTGTTTCTAAAGCCTATAACTTACATAATGTGCAGTAGTACTAAAATATACATTCTTGAGTTATTTGATTTATACCGGAACACTGTAAGGTGACCTCGTGACAGAGAACTATAATTCCTAGTGAGACCAGCCCCATTCCAGCTTTTTATGGAAAGTCATCAGGTGGTGCTCTTGCCTACTGAGCCTCTAGCTTCAAGTGTTTTGGTAAAGGCTTCTGCTAGCTAAAGTGTTTTCTGTGTGGAAACAAAAGGGAACATGAACTTTAGTAAATAGTGCTTAACTCAGGACCGGTGAGCATAAAAGAAATTCAGAGCATGCTTAGGAGTGCTGGACTCACTCTTGAGCGTTTCGGCCTTGCCTATTAAATCATCAATACCAGTTTTTACCACGAGGTGTCTCCTTCAGGTACTGATTAAAAACAAATGACACCAAACCAGACACAAGCCCATCAACACACAATTTCATAAGAAACTTCAATGTTTAAAAAGTGCTTAAAAAAATGCTATACAGTATAAAAGTATTTAGAAAGCAGAAATTATTTTCTATAACCCAAAATCAACACTGAGAGGGAAAAAAATTAATGAGGCAATCCTAGAATACAACAACAACAACAACAACAACAACAACAACCCAGGACTGTCAGCTACTAGGAATACTAAATGACAAAATACATTAAGGTGAAGTAAACACACATTACTTAACTATACTCCAAAATAGCAAAATACACATTTAGTACACCCTTAGTATCAGTGGTCAGGGAACAGGGGTAAATTACCCCAAATGGGGTAAAAATGAAATTCCTGGGGGTAATGCTGCCGATTCACATACTGTCAGTTGGATTGTAGACCCCTTTAAATGTGAAATTGCTGTTGTACCAGAAGAGCCTCAAGGGTTGGCAGAGGCACTTCTTGAGCTTCGATGCAGTAATGAAGGACGTATTGCATTTAAAAACAAAGCAGATCTGTCATATTTTTGGACATCAACAGCTGCAAAGGCATCAAAATTGCACATGAGGAGGGAGTCAAAAAGTTGCTGCCTTCTGCAACAACCTACCTTTGCGAACAAGGATTTTCCACTCTAACAAACTTAAAAACAAAGCAGAGAAATCGTTTGGACGCTGAAGACTGTATCCAAATTGCTCCGACATCAAAATGCCCCAATATTGATCCTCTCGTATCAAAAATGGAGCAAAATCATTTCTCCAAAACCTGGAGTTTTGAAGTTGAAGCTTTCAAAGAAAGTTTGAATAGATTCAATAAAAATTTTAATTCCAATAATAAATAATATATGATTTCCTTCCTTTCAAATCAAGGGGGCAACGTTGGCGTATCTAAATATATTTGGGGTAAAAGGTAGAAAAGTTCCCTGACCCCTGCTTTATATCATTACGATAAAAATAAAAAAATTGGTGTGTCCAATTGAATTCCATCATATAATGATTTTTAAAGAAATGTGATTTTGTTAAAGCAAAAAAACAACAAAACAAAACAAAAAACAATATTATTTCAATATTAAATATATAATACAATTCTTACATACAAATGACAACTTCTAAACATGTTATTGTATGTGACATTTCCACAGAAATAACACATAAAGCATAAAATATAATAAAGGGGTTGTAAACCTACTACTATGTGGTCACACTGGTACCTTCACAGCATTACTAAACTTGTGTAGATACATTAATTCCATACTTGCCAACTCTTGGAAACAAGTTTCCGGGAGATGGGGCGTGACTGGAGGGTGGGAGGGGGCGTGACTGGAGGGTGGGAAGGGGCGGGACAAGGCCAAACGTGTCATTTTGGTCCCGCCCCCCGTGAAAACGTAATTTACATCGCGGGGGGCGGGGCCAAAATGACGCGATTGGCCTCATCCCGCCCCCTCCCGCCCTCCAAAATGGCGTCAATCACGAGAATCGCGTCATTTGACGCGATTCTCGGTGAAATCCAGGATGCGGGAGAAATGCCAATGAGCCCGGGAGACTGAACCGAATTTCGGGAGTCTCCCGGACATTCCGGGAGAGTTGGCAAGTATGATTAATTCCTGTCTTCTGGAGGTACAGTAGTTACAGTAAACAATTAACAAAGAAGCAGTAACACCTGGCTCACTGTGAACATAAAGCTTAATTGGCCTATGACAAACTAACGCACCTTTTCAGTGTGTGCAGTGTTGAAAACTACATTTCAATGCATAAATTACAGACCATTAAGTGTGCTCTCCAAGGTAACTGCTGTGTGAACACGTCAACACAATAACACGTCAACACAATACAGTAATACGATACATTGCGTGTTCTGATAAGTCCAGCACACTGTACAAGATACAGAGCTATTAAAAAAATGCTATTTGCAAAATGATCATGTTCGTCATGGAAAGAAAAGAAAGAAACTTAGACACACAGACACAACTGGAGCTTGGATCTCTGCTGTCCTCAAACATCAATAAACTATTACATAGGATCATAGTTGCTCAAATACGATGGAAGAGACTGATCAATTCAAACAGGAAATGACTTCAAGTTGGTGCTGGTAAAGGTGGATCAACAAGCTAGTGAAGCATGGAGTGTACTTCAGGTAATTACAAAGTAATACGGCTGCTATTTGCCACATAAAATTAGATTTAGGTCTTGGGGGCCTATTTATTAATTAATGGGGTCTTGCCCCATTAATTATCATTTGTCATTGCAACGATGATAGATGATTTTTCCAATTAATTTATAAAAAAAAAATCCTGGGACAGCGCCTCCGATAGGAGGCAGACCCGGCGATAACTTTACTTAACTTTCAAGTCCGGTTACTATCGAAAAGTGGCCTTGCGCTTACGCGACCTAGGGGCAAAGTCACTTTGTGATAGTAATTGAAGAGGAGAGCAGGTCCAAAGATCCCTTTACCACAATGCTCTCAGCATAGGCTTAAATGGATAACGACATCTTCAGATGGCGTTAGTCATCGGGGACAAGTTTGGAAAAGCTTAGCTTTTCGGAACTTGATCAAATTGCCCAGACCGCAGTCCCCATTGACTATTATGGGGACTGCAGATAATGCTATAATTTGCCTAATGCAGGAGATATCTCCAATATATCCTGCGTAAAACGCAGTTTCCGCATGGTTTAAGGCTTCATAAATAGGGGCCTTGGTAAGGGGTAGATAATTAGTAAATAAACAATTACACTTTCTTTGTAACATGCACATATCTACTATATAAATGCCTAGTGGCGTGTGTAAAAAAAAAACAAGCTACAGTGCCACCTGCTGGGCAGAGTTATACACTGACCTATATATTTCTTGAAGGAGAAGTGACAGTTGGGAGTGGTTGGTGGTTGCTGGGGGTGACAGTGGGGAGTTTTTAACACCATAAGTAGCTTGATGAAGGATGTGGCGATGAAGATGAAGGATGAGGTGATGGAGAAAAATGATGAGGTGATGACATGTGGACAAAACCACGTTAAAAAAGGTCGCTTGCGTCGGGAAGTAACGCTCTTCCCCTGAGGAGGCCTGGACTAGGCCCAAATGCATGACAAGAACCTTTTTAACATCTTAAGTAGCTTGATTTGACTAGAATGCATGAGTATCATGCACGGGTTAACTTGTGTATAAATATATATATGTACTGATAGTCATTGTAGTCACTGTACTGAAGCAGCACATTATGCAGGCAGAAGTCTTTAGGCCAATGTAAGGGGTACCAGGGATTCCCCACGCTAGACTAAAACATGGCGCAAGATATAAATACAAGTGTAGAATAGTATAGGGAAAAACCCATTCCCTGGCATGAAAATTCTGTGCTTGCCCCTGTTAGGAAACAATAAGGAATCATTTAGGTCCCTCTCATCCAGCTCAGAGTTATCCTCTTGGGACTATGACTCACCAGCATCTCACTAGCGTACAAACAATAGAGCTTATCAAGCCAGAGTAACACAGGCATGTTATTTCCTATTCTCAGTGCCACAATGACTGTTGCTTTGTGTGTAAACTAACATCACTTATAACTCTGGCATTATACAAGGTGCCATGATGACAGTGTACATGTACACAGCTTACCCGTAAGCCCAATTTGACTAGATCTCACAAAGTAATTATAACAAAAAGATATAATAATGGAAATGTATACAATATATTAAATTAAACAAAACCCTGCTTCCCTTGAAGTGATAATTTAAGCGTGAAACAGATAGAATATGTGATTAAAGGTTGTTTTGTGATCTTGCAGGCTGCCAGTGCTGATGTGGTGTCACAAGAATGGAACATGGCATTGCAAATGTCAAGATATATTTCTATCTATGGCAACCTCCATTGCCACTGGGCAGGCAATCTGACCAGTGTATGAGCCACCTTTCAACTGTACGTTCACAAACATCAGAGATACATTCCAGCCTGAGATAAAATGTGTGTATTATATGTGTGTTTCACACCTCAATCTTCCAGCATTAGTCTACCAGGAGCTTTACACGCTTCTCCTGAGATAATCCCCACTAAGAGCTGAATATGTGATGTACACATTTTAATAATGCAGCTTAATAAGTCTTATCGGCTAGATTTACTAAGAATAGAGTTTGGTGGTGGTTTGAAACTGCCACCCATCGCTGGCGGTTTAGTGGTCCAAACTGCTACATTTACTATAGGGTGGCCTGAGGCTTCAATTTATAATGACTGGCGATGTATGGCGGATTGAAAAAGCAAAACCACCGGCGGTTTAGATGAAACTGCCATCAAAACCGCCATCCAAAAGACCGGACAGGACAGTTTTAATACCTGCTTCAGAATGGCTTGATGGCTTAAACATGCTGTTTGATCTATTTTGTCATTCAGAAAGCACCATTGACATTTAAATTATATTGTCAATCATTATTTATTAATTAAGGGGCAAAATGAATTAAATAGGAGGAAAAAAAATTAATTATATTAAGGGGATAAAATGATTTAATTATTATATTATTTGAACAATATGTAATGACAAATTGTGCAACAAAAATAATTATATCCACCATTAACAATCAGTTAATGATATTATATATTCACATTTCCCACATAATATAGAGCTATAATAGTGTCCCTTTAAAAAAAAAATATAAAAAAAAAATTCTCACTTAAGTTTATATTAATACTTTGTCACTTAATCAATAAATAATGATTTTCCAAATAATTAAAATGTCAATGGTGCTTTCTCTTATGTTCTGAATGGCAAAATAGCTCAAACAGCATCTCCCCACTCACAACCCACTCTTTCATTTTGGCTGTGTGGATGGCTGTCTTGTGTCGGTTTTGAAAACCCCAGCTTACTAAATCCGGCTGTTTATATGTTCATCATTGTTACCATCGGGATAGCGGTTTGTAAAGTGGTGGTTTTGAAAAATGGTATTTCTGGCCGTTTTAATGGCGGTTTGGGCTTTAGTAAATCCGCCGCTTTTGAAACCAAAAAAGCAGCGGTCTGAGCAAACCGCCCCCTAGTAAATCTAGCCCCATGTGTCCAATCATATCTTCATTTTTTATGAATGTACTATGTTAACACAGCTTTAATTGGAATCAGGCATTTTATTGACTTCATACCTACTGTTACCAACATAATCATTATATAGAATGGCTTCACTAATGTAATACATCAAGCAGTGATTACAAACCCATCTCTGGCACCTGAATCCATATATGACAGCTATTAAACTTGCATTATAGCTGTAAATCATCTTAATTGATTTTAATATATTAGAAACCAAAGAGCTTTAAAATGATATGTCTCATTTCAAACATGTAATGACATCTATAAAGACCCCAACTTAATTTATAATTTAGAGAAATGTGTTTTAGGAAAATACTCAACTCCAATTGATAAACAGTTTGAAATAGTAATAGCTAGTGCAAAATGTTAACAGGTAAAGGACTGTGAGAGCACAATGACAAACTTTTATGTTACGCAGAGAATATTTCCGAATGCACAGTAAAATAACATGGAATTTAAGGTTTAACGTCAGTTGCCTTTGCAGCCTGGAGACAATGTTATCAGGTGTTTATTTTGTGGCTGCTCGAGCCATGGTGCAAAGAAACCTGTTTCCCTCCCTATGCATTATACACAGCCTATATTTGCTAGCTGTATACACAAGTTAGGCATAGAAAACTGAGGACAGTGGCAGGTAGGGAGTTTGACTGGGACGGTACACCTGTAAAACCATAACGCAAGTGTCCTAAGGCGAGCTCTGGGAGGACAGAGCACGGGAGCCCTTCTGCTCTACGGGAGGTTTCTGTCCTTCCAGAGCTGGCCCTAGGACCCCTGTGTTACGGTTTGACAGGTGTACCACATGTTTCCAATTGTACTGCTCCTGTAAGGAAAACCCAACTCTATCCAGTTGAAGGGGTGGAAATAATTTGGAGTGGAAATAATTAGTTGAAGGCCACAAAGTATCACACCAGGCCATCAATACTGAAGGCAGATTGTTCACTTAAGATATGCCAAAATAAAAGTGGGTCGGGCACACTTGGAACGTCAGAATTGACAGATTTTTTTTGTGCATGTAGCCACTTTAAATACATATTTTCTAGGTGCAGTAGTGAGATGACCCAGTATTTACCAAGCAGAGGTAATACATTTCCTATCATATACACATAATTTAAAATCTTACAAAAACTAAACTGTTCCTGAGTGCTGTTTTCCAATATGAACATTCTAGTAACTTGTTCATATGTAGTGATTGGTAAAAGAGCATGCCAATACAGTACTACAATACAATACAATATACCTAACCATGACAATTCCCATTAATTCTTTATTATTAAATTTAGGGGTGATAAATGTTATGGTGTAACCCTCATTCCCGTGTGGAAAATAAGTGATGTACCTGTCTGTTCTTCTCATTTGAAATCTATTTCAAAACCAGCCCAACTGATAACATGATAAGTCTGGGATATACAGTACATGGGTCCTAGGGGTAAATTTATCAAGCTGCAGTTTTGAAAAAGTGGAGATGCCTATAGTAACCAATCAGATTATTGCTGTTATTTTGTAGAATGTACTAAATAAATGATAACTAGAATCTGATTGGTTGCTATAGGCAAATTTACCCCCTAGAGTTAACGTCAATGATATTAAATAATTATCCTGTCTTGTAAATCAGTTGACCAAACTAATCTTCCAAACAGCAAATTTCTTTCAAAAACAAGTGAATTGAGGCAATTTTGATGGATTTTGGGCTATTAGAAAATAGGGGAGTTACTCTCTAAATATCAGAGCTTTTCTCTGCCATTTTATTAGCCTGTTTATTGCAATGCGGCTTCCAGAGTGTATGCTACATGTCAAACCCCCATTGGAATGAATAGAGCTTCAGAGCATTACTTCTTGAGTATTTTCCAACATCAATGGATATTAAGTTAGTATTCATTTATGTGGTATCAAAGCATGGAGTCCTTGTCAGACAGCTAATCGTAAGAGGCCAGTATGTGAAACCGCCTGTGAGTGGCTGTTGCCGATGCAGAACCCCAGAGACTCCCCGCTTTGATCATTTAGCAGCAAGCAGTTCTAGTGTGTGGGCAGCACGGTAGCTTAGTGGTTAGCACTTCTGCCTCACAGCACTGGGGTTAGTGGTGGTGGGCCTGATTGCAGATTTTGTGTGTATACTCTACACAACTTAATGCAGCAATGTTTAATTCTTCTTCATATGCAAAGGACACTTACCACACAATTTCTGTGAAGGAATGGGGCAGGGAAGGGGAAATGTATATAATAAAAGGTATAAAGTCCTTGGTTTCTCCTCCTACAATTTCCTAGTGGTAATCGTTAACAACTGCCTTCCTCCCACCCATCTATAAACACCCTCTCCAATAACCGTAATCTTACATTTTTTCTTTTATTTATTTATTTAGCTCCTGTCTGATTTCAACACTGATCGAACAGACAAACAAATTGACAGGTACTTTCTGTATCATCACTAATAACACAGAATTGTGGAAGATATCAGTATATAACGTGCAAGCACAGTCATGGAGGCAGAACAGATGCATGAAACACACAGGTCTGCACACACCTATCACATTGTAACACATGGTTATTTTGGTTGCTGTTGCCTTCCTGTTAACTTGCACCAGTCCGGCCATTCTCCTCTGACCTCTCTTATTAACAAGACACAGAACTGCCGCTCACTGGATATTCTTTGTTTTGCGTTCTGTATACTCTAGAATACACTTGCCAACATCTGATTCAGGTTAGCTTACAAATGTTGGAGGTGACACCATTGCTTTACCGAATCCCTGTCCCATATCATGATTTGCTGTATTCTGTGCTGGGGCAGGGCTTAGTGATATAAATTGTGGCATTAAGCTTCGCCTCTGTCTGGGATCCAGGTGTGTGTCTGCTATTCTGGAAATCTTGGAGGATCCCTCCCCAAATTCGGGAACTTCCCGGACATTACAGGAAAGTAGACAAGCATACTCTAGACTAGAGATTGTTGTGAGTGAAAATCCCAAGGGATCAGCAATTTCTGAGATACTCAAACCACCCTGTATGGTATCAACAATCATTCCACTATCACTTAGTTCACATTTCTTCCCCATTCTGGTGTTTGGTCTGAACAACAACTGAACCTCTTGACCATGTCTGCATACTTATATGTATTGAGTTGCTGCCACATGACTGGTTGATTAGATATTTGCATTAACGAGCTGGTGTGCAGATGTACCTAATAAAGTGGCCACTAAGTGTACATGGTAAGCTCCATTGGGGCATGGACTGTTATGAATAATTAACAGTCTCTGCAAAGCGCTGTGTAATATATTAGTGCTATATAAGTAAAGGTACTTAATAATAATAACAATAATACACATTTTATATATAGTACACTTAACTAGAATGTACATGTTCTGTCCCAGGAAATCTCATAACTGTCTTGAGTCTGTGGCAGCCCCAAGAGAATTACTGCACATCCTAATGGTGTGTCCCAAGGTCAAGGGATTTTGCGGCCAAGATATCCACTTTCTAAATGATGATATAGGCTCTCCAGTCCCCTTTGAATCAGGTCTCCCTTTACTGAATATCATCTCTAACTTTAACTAAACAAAGTAAGGTACTTCCCAGGTCTGTAGTCATAACTAAGAGATAGCTAGCCCCAGAACTGTCTATTTACCATCAAAGGTATCAATACTACCCTTCAGTGCTAAAAGCTAATCTTTGTACATAGAAAACTCGTGCACCAAGTACATTCTTCATGTCAAAGGTATTCCATGATGGTAGTGGCCTCTCTCAGCAGGATAATGCGCCCTGCCACAATGCAAAAATTGTTCAGGAATGGTTTGAGGAACACGACAAAGAGTTCAAAGTGTTGACTGGTAAAAATAGGTGTTTTGTCCAGCGATATGGATCATTATTGTTATATAGCCAGTGGTGAACCTGCAAGCTGTAAGATTCGCTGCATTTCGCCAGCGAAGGCTTCCTTGTGCATTTGTGTGGGGTGAAGCCTATTTAAGTATCAATATCCTGTTCTGTTATTGCCATCCTGCGATAACAGATCAAAATCCTTAAAGGATGCTTGATTCTTACATTACAGCACTTTCTAAATTCAATACTATTTTAAATATTTTTTTTCAATTTTTAAAACAAATTTAATCTATTTTTATCAGGGCCTGATTAAGAGTTCTGGCAGCCCTAGGCTAATACACTTGATGTACCACTCCTCCCCCCCACCACCACCCTCAAAGGAAAATTCAGGAGTATTCTCCAGCAGACAAATCTAGACAGATTCTCTTACCTCTTCTTGCTTGTTCTTGCAGCTTTCTTGTCGTTTAGCTATCCTCTGGAAAGTTGGGGTATTGATTTGAAAATGTGCAAACATTACAAACCCTCATTGATTAAGCTCTTTAGAGAGCATCCTGATGAACATCACACAATAGAGAGATCATACCCCCCCCCACAAGCGGCCAATTCATGAACCCCCAGCCATTCCATCACACCTCTGCGGCCCATTCATGACTCAACTGGCAATTTCATCACCCACTTTCCAAGTTATTTCATCACCTACCCTTTCCCCAGGCAGTTCACCATCCACCTTAGTTCCACCCACATACCTTCTACTTGCCAATTTATAACATTAGTAAAAAGGATGTATGCATAAATGTATTTTAACCAGCATGAAGCCCAGTGTGTACATATGCAAAAATAGGTGCTTGAAGTCACAAGATAGCATTTACACTGCAGGCCCTCATTATTGCACTTTCATAAATAACCCTTATTCAGTATTACCAATTGAGCCATTTCCTGAGTAAACCGATCTATTTTGTCATGCAATGAGTTGTACAGTTTGCCCTGTAGTATAATGCAGGTCTATGAAAATGTTTTTAGTCATAGTTCATAAATTTGAAAACTAACTTAGATGAGGTGCTCTGGTCTGTAACAATATTCAGCTTAGCATAACTTCACTGAAATAAGTGTGGTCATTTACAAAAGGTAGCACAGAATGTCATAAAAGATCACTTTATATCATACAATAGTAAGTCCATATTTCCCCATTTGAAATACTGCAACATTCAAATACTTTAAGCTCCTTTTGTGTAAGTGATTCAGCTACTGATATCAAAGTCAATAAGGAGATAAGGGCAGGTGGATGTTACAGCCATTGGTTTAGTTACACTGCTGGCAAACATAAATCAATATCCATGAACACTTATAAATACTGTATTATTATAACATACCATAGATTTCTGAATTAGATGATTTGTAAATTAATAGTCTACAAGTATGAAACTTGAAACGGAAGGATCTCTGACAAGTGGGGACATACATTTAGAATTAGTAAGTCCCTGTTAGAGGCTGTGCTGGTGTTCTTGCAGTCCTCCAAATGCAGGAATAGATACAAGTGACCTAATAACTGTTCAATACCGGTGATGTCAGCTTTCCATCTTTCTCGCGGATGCATGACTGTTATTGTAGCCTGATAAGGGACTTTCTAAACCTAAAACTCTATGGCCTCTCAAAGATGCTACTTTGCTGAATCCACATCTATCCCAATGTTGGCACACAGTTTGAGCTCTTTCTTGCAAAGCTTGCACATTACACTCTGTCCCCCTCAGAACACTCTGCCCCCCTCATTACACTCTGCCCCCCTCCAGCACACTCTGCCCCCTCTCAGAACACTCTCTGCCCCCCTTCTACACGGTGTCCCCCTGCATAAACACCAATTAATAATCTCAATCCCCCTGTAGCCAATCCATCCCCCCCAGTCATGATATTCCCCTTAGCCAACTAATTATCCTGATCCCCCTGCATCCAATCCACCCCCCCAGTTATGATCCCCCGTAGCCAATAAATAATCTTGATCCCCCTGCAGCCAATCCCTAACCCCAGTCATGATCTACCCCCTAGCCAATTAATAATCTCTATGCCCCTGCAGCCACTCTATCCCCCAGCTATGATCCTCCCCCCCTAGCCAGTTAATAAATTTGATGCCCCTGCAGCCAATACACCCCTCGCCAGTCATGATCTACCTCACTCCATAGCAACAATTATCACCTCCCCCGCTTGATTTTCCCCCTGACATTTAACATACCTTGTTGTCTTCTAGACTGCTCCTCTTCTCTCCCATGCCATGCACCACGCCCGCACTGCCTGGCAGCTAACAGCTTTGGAATTGCTGATAGCTGTCTGAATGGATAGGGTGAGTGACAGTCTGACTCGGGGCTATCTCCTGGGGATAAGTGAGAAACCCGGCATTTTGAAAAAAATCTGCATTAAAAAAATATGAAAAAAACCCCAAAAATTAAATAAATTGTTTAAATGTGCCGACGCTGCCCCTCCTCCAGGACCCAGTGCCCCAGACTGCAGCCTGATCAGCCTATTGGTTGATCAGGCCCTGATTTTCATACAGTATTTTTTTTTACTAGTGGAACTGAAGCCTAAATCTCAAGCCAGCTCAGACATGCGCACATCTACAGAGTCTGACCCAATGATGTGGCAACTTAACTCTAACTGCCCCGGGCCAGGATCTCCAGGCAGCTGAGCTGAGATTTTTTTGATAAAATGTGATGATAACTGATTCATCACCTCATAAACATGTCAGGTTTATCACTGCAAATCGTGTTCAAATGATAAATAGGTCCATAAATCTCTCTTCTGTGACCGGATTCAGTTTATACAGCAGGTGAGTTTAGGATTGGTTATGCCGGTGAATACAGTTATTAATTTCTTTTTTCCTGACTAAGTACCCTCCATTTTCATTTATATTTTCACCTATTTTCTCTTTGTCCATGTTTACCCATAAAGACATCACTACTATGTTCATAATGTAAACATACCTTTAAACCACCAGAAGACAAAAACACTTTGAATGTTGGGTCAAATTCACCAAGGGATGTAAACCGCGGTTTTGTGCGTAGAATCTGCAAAATCACTCTGCACATGCCCAGAAGCAGACCATACACTACAGGACGCAGCCACGTTCAAATAATCTTCGAGCGCAAAAGACAGCCGACGATTTCAGGGAGGGAACGGGGCAGGGAAGGGATGTCTGCCCATAGTCAATGCACAGTAAGAGCGTGCCAATCTCGAGCGCATGCAGCAATGTCTGATTCAAGCTCTGGGTATCTCTCAGGTACTTGTTTTTCAGCCGTATCGCTTGCTCCAGCTACAGGTCTAGTGCTGATTACTAGTGATGACAGTGGCGAACCCCTGCAATTACATGTGTTTGCAATCAGGAGAAACTGTATAAATGTATTTTATGTACAGTTGGCATTCATAACATCCTAATAAATGTATTTCATGGAAAAAATATATATTTTTTAGTGTTTTATCATTAATGCCTATATTATATATATAATTCATTATATATATAATGGCTATATTATATATATATATAATTCTGGCATACGTATACCCGATTTACGTGCATTGTAACACAAGCTCACATTGCGCTCAGTATGTGTGCCGTAATGAACCAGGCCCATTTAGTTTCCCACCAATTTAAATCACATCAAATTCATACATAGCAGTATGTCCAATCATTGTATCACATAAATTAACCCTCCCTTTGTAATTCACATTGGATATGTATTGATTTTTATTTAAAACAACACTGACATTAGCACTGGTAAATGACTCTAAAACCATAGTTTCTGATTAATATTCACTGCCTTTACAAATCAAGCACTTTGTATTTCAAAAGCATGCCAGCAACCTAGCAAAGCATGACAGATGTCAAATGATAAATGGCCATGGAGAGAACACTAAGTGTTTACTTAGGCAAATCTGACCCCATTATGGGTTGACAAAGATATTGGTCTATGATGACTAAGCAGTGCTATTTATATAAGACAAATTATTACCTGGCCATTTACATGCATAAAATAGTTGTGCAATATTGGACATGTTTAGCGAAGTTAGTTCAGTTTCCTAATATAAAGCTGAAACAACGAAGACACCCATTTGCGTTCACTTGGGTCTATGTGCATTTGCGCTGCGATAATTGCACTTTAAAAAGTCCATTTATCTCTAATAAAGTGTATTGTGTACATACCTACAAGGGGTTAACAAAATCAGCATTATGTTGTATTTTACCCATTTATGTAAATGGCCCATTCATTCCAATTGCTCACTCATTTCAACAGGGCTGTGCTCTTTCTGTGGGCTCTTGGGATTCATCAAACCTAACTATTAATTCTATATAGCATAGAAATTAGATCTAAGATGTGAATCAGGGCTATTATATAACACAATTAAGATTTAGAATTGAGATATATATATGTAACTATCCTGTTAACTAGGAAATAATTAATTCACTTGTTCAATCATTTATCCCTATATATATATATATATATATATATATATATATATATATATATATATATATATATATATATATATATATATATATATATATATGTGATATTACTATATTAACAGAGACTATTGGGTGCATCCAGTTATTTTAATACAAGTTTTAGTTATCACTTACACTTGTTTGTTATATTTTGCTGAGATTTTATTTCTTGTTTTAATTCCTGGAAATAAAGGTTAAGTTTTACTAATCCGTATAAACCCACTATTATATTACAGTCTATTATTTACTTTGGAGTGAGCAGAGCATCATCATTATAATAACTTTCTTTCTCTTCTCTTTTTACCAATCGTTTATGGGTTATGAATGATGCACCCCTTGACTTGGAATATATGATGAATTAATTCATGAACATAATTTTATAATTAAGGGAGTTCTCACTCCTCACAATTAGTGCGATCTTCTCCATTACATTTTATCCTTTATCCTCACTTAATGCCGCTAACAGGCTCCAATGTACACTGAAAGTTATTTGGCTGCTTGATACCATCCAATTTAACCACCCATATATGCAAATGTAATTCAAAAGTCTATTTTTGCACTCTTATGCATGGTTGTTCACACCTATGTGCTCACTGACAATGGGCATCGATGTGCCCTATGCACATCTATGCACTCTAGCTGCAAACATGTAAAGTCATGTCTAAGCACTGCCAGCAGTGTCCCTGTTGTCCACAAACATTAAAACTAATTTCTAAATTGTTTTATATTAATGCATAAGTATTGTAATTAAATATCTCAGGGTAGTAATAATAATAATAATAATAATAATAATAATAATAATAATAATAATATTAATAACTCAGGGCCCAGTGAGTTCAGCCCTCATTGCTGTTGCCATCTCTGTTACTCCTTCGGTGAGCTCTGCGGCCCCCTTTGTGTCCCAGCTGCCGTCACTGCTTCTAAGGACACGGGGAACAAGTGTCCTGGGGCTCTGTGTCCAGCAGTGAGCATGATGTCAAAGCAAAATACTGGCACACAACTCCTCCGAGCTGGCAGATAACCACAAGCAGCACTAAAGGAAAAACCTGCTCCAGAACCAGAGGAGGAAGGAGGTTCAGTTAATGTAAATGGTGACAGACAGTCATGGCTACCAGCAGCTGACTGTCTTAAGACTAATTCATCTTTCATCTGTCTATCTCCCACTATCTCCAATTATTTCAAACAAACCAATGGCTACTTTATTATCGGTGGCTGATAATGCTTCTGCCTTGCAGTAGCCACACACACTTTCCCCATAAATAGCTACAATTGTTATTCCAAAACCTTATCAAGTGTTCCCCATAGCTCTTAGATTGTAAGCTCGTTTGGGCCATCTCTACCTTCAGATTCATGTCGTTGTATGTCATTTGTTTGTATTATGATCCCCTCAATGTATAGCACGGCAATATATTGGCCCTTTATAAATAATAATAATAATAATAATAATAATAATAGGTGAAAAAAGGGATTGTGTAATTCATGTGCATTATGTGTCTTTTTTTAAGCTTTATTTACATCACTATCCTGTATGCACATCTGCTGGTCAAGTGCTTTATTTACGCCTCCGTTATAAGGCTCTCATAATAGGCCTATCATCATCATCATTTATTATATAGCGCCACTAAATGCACAACGCTGTACAGAGAACTCCTCACATCAGTCCCTGCCCCAATAGAGCTTACAGTCTAAATTTCCTAACATACATAGACACACAGACTAAGGTCAATTTTGATAGCAGCCAATTAACCTACTAGTATGTTTTTGGATTGTGGGAGGAAACCGGAGCACCCGGAGGAAACCCACGTAAACATGGGGAGAATATACAAACTCCACACAGATAAGGACATGGTAGGGGATCGAATTCATGACTCCGGTGCTGTGAGTCAGAAGTGCTAACCACTAAGCCACAATGCTGCCTATTGGATAACGCCTCCACCCATTGTTCCACCTTATGCTTTTGGTTTACTGTTACTGTTTACTGCTAAGAGCAATTAATATAATAAATAAAAATTGAGCTTCATTCAACGCACAGATGATGTGTCGGTCTATTCTGTATATTTAGATGTTATTTAAGATGGACGGAACAAACCACATGTGCACACCTCCCACTCAAACACCCAGTTCAGGTGCTCATTAGAAACAATCTATTAGCAGGCAGTTATTCTCGCTTATGAAGAGTAAAGCAGGGATATGTCAGCTCTTAGGGCTTGTGAACAGTAACACAGCAGGAAATCAGCATTGAGGGAGGTGTTGGGCTTATTATGGAAGGGAAACTTACATAACTACTTGCTATGTTTCATTAATTGGGACTGCAGGCAAGGTAAGGGGGTGGAGACAATACCTATATTTTGAATGTGCTAATATTTGTTTATTATTTGCTTAATACTAAAGGAAGTCACAGATTGTCTTATAAACTGCCCTATTATCTCAAGTAGATTATTATTAAGATTATAAAATCACTGACTTTAACATATACTAACAACTAGTATTGACGGAACTGGAAGAAAAAGATTCTCTCATTGAAAGAAAATATTAATAAAAATAAACACGCATTCTAAAATCTCATTATTTAATGAGTATCTAATTTCCTTGGTGGACACTTCGTTGTACCACCTCTGGCAGCTATATTCAATGGGATTAATGTCAAGACTCTGACTAGGCCTCACCAGGACATCTATTTTCTTCAATTTAAGCCACAGTGTTGCTCTTGCAGCTTGCTTTGGATCATTGTTAAGTTAAAAGGCAAACTTCCTCCCCAGTTTGAGCTTATTTTGTACAGTATTTGTTTGTATGGTGCACCGTTTATCTTCCCATCAATCCTGACAAGATTACTAAAACCTAGCTGCTGAGAAACATCCCCATAACATGAGTATACTGTCACTCACCTCGTTCCGACACGTATCTCTTTTGCCTCTTTGTGGAGCCGCCAGATCTACTTTTTCCTGCTGCCTTCCTGCTACCATATTACCAGTGCTGCATTACACCTGCTGCTATATTCCTGGTGCTGCCTTCCTGCTACCATATTACCAGTGCTGCATTACACCTGCTGCTATATTCCTGGTGCTGCCTTCCTGTGACCGTATCCAGTGCTGCATTCTATTGGCTGCTATATTCCTGGTGCTATCTTCCTGCTACCGTATTATCAGTGCTGCATTACACCAGCTGCTATATTCCAGGTGCTGCCTTCCCGCTACTGTATCCAGTGCTGCATTACACCAGCTGCTATATTCCTGGTGCTGCTTTCCTGCTACTGTATTACCAGTGCTGCATTACACCTGCTGCTATATTCCTGGTACCGCCTTCCTGCTACCTTATCCAGTGCTGCATTACATCAGCTGCTATATTGCTGCCTTCTCATTGTCATATCTTGAGCGGTCTTCACGAGATGCCATATTGCTAGTCTCTTCATCCCCGCACATAGAAAGTGGTCAATACCATCCTTGAGGGTATGACTTGCGAGGCACACACAGCCACTCACCTCGCTCCAACGTATATCTCTTTTGCCTCTTTAAAAAGGTAAATCTGGATTTTTTTAATGTCGCTGAAGTCACGTTCGGGCATATTTTGTCTATGAACTCGTTGTCTGTGTCATCTGCACCGATAATATCATTGCCACCGAATGGGAGAAAACATGTAACGAATGACTTTTTGCATAAAAAGAGTTAAGCTATAATAGCTACAATGCTGATATCAGATTTGAGGGTTTTACAGAAATTAAAGTATTTTCAAATACACTTCTTTATGGTAAAAATATGTTGTGCAATTAGCTGGGGCAGCTAATTAAATTACAGTAAGACAGTGTGAGTACTGACACCTGTACTTGGGAAATGGCTGCCATGGAAGCCTAGAAAATCTAAAGAGCAGAGGAAAACTGCAATAATCCATCTATTACAACAACTACATTATTAAACTCTATAGCATTTTAATGTTGCCCTACTGCCTAAGAAAATACTTTTCTATGAGCTCCCCCCCAAATCAGAGACCACAGGATTGTTGCATGCAGCTATTTTTCCTGGGATTTCAGACAAAACCGAAAACTGGAGAAGTGAGAGTAGGAGAACCAATCACAAGCCACAATCAAGGGATTGTGGCTTGTAATTGGTCCTCCCGCTCACACACACACCCCTCCCTCCACCGCTATTAAAGATGGTGATTCAAGAACAGACAGAGCACAAGGAAAATCAGCTACATTAAAAAATATTTCCTAGGTGGTCATGCAGCTTTAATGATGTTTTTTTCTGGAGTCGTAAAGGCTTAGGTAAAATTTCCTTCAGAATTGGGCATTCATTTTAGCATCAATGACAACTTTATAATAATTAATTTTTTCAAATGAACTCACCATTCAAAATTTCCTTTAATTGACGGTACCATAAGTCACAGTAGTCTTCACTTAGATTGTGAAGATCAATGGAGTCGTCCTTTAGCTTATGTCCCTTTCGGACACACAAAAATATTGTGATACCCAACAAAGTGCCACCTTTTTCCTGCCCTGCTGCACGTCGGCGTTTCAGTTTCACAGAGAATATGTCTCTCACGTCAACAGATTCTTCTTTGAGCTGCAGGTTGGCTTTAGAGCTGCCTATGTAGAGAGAGAACATGAGGACAATGTTACACAACAGACAAACTAAGTGCGTTGGCAGACAATGGCAATAAATTGCAAACATATCTCCAAAATCAAGAAGGTATTAAATAAAAATGTTTCATTTTAAGTGTACTTAAGAGGATACCAATTTCCTCATTCACAATTCCTTATTATTTGTCGAAAAGAAGCAAGAGAGAATGTATAATATTGTTAACTTTGCCAACCATATCTCTTATGTTGTGGAACATTCTGGGTAGTCTATGGAGTATTAACGGTAACTGCACTGATGCACACAATTGTTACTTTCTCTGTGATTCACTTCACTTTTTTCCTTTAAAAAAAATCCAGAAGGAAGCATGACAGTGTATGTTGCCACCAAACTGTAGTCAGCGTATTTGCATAAAGCACATGTTTTTCTACGCTCTCTCTAGGGCAGAGGAAACATAGAAAAACTCAGTTCTGGGTGTTTGTTTTTTGTTTTGTTTTTTACACATGAAAACTGTATAAGTCTTTGAAGTAGAAGAAGAGTTCCTACCACTCCGCAGTTCAGTATGTATGAGGAATAACCCTTCAGACCCTAGGCACAGGGTTAGGAATTTTATTACAGCGATCTTCCTTTTTCAGTGCTTACTCTCTATACAGACACATTAAACACAGCTTATGCTTGCACTTGTTAAACACTATTAAAACAAACTGACATTATTGACCCTTTCAAATAAGCTTGGCAATTAAAGCACAGTGTAATAAAGTCAATAGTAAATATAACTAAATATTTAATGCATGTGATCTTTTTTACTTAGAACATCAAGCATGACAGAGAACATGTCAAATGAAGACAGAGTCAGTTAGTCGATGTATAAAAGGTTTAGGTAATACATAATAAAGCCTTAAATAGTTAGGGTCAAAGTTTAAGGGACTTGGGTTGCACATAAAGGCCAGTGGATGGATACATCACCTTTAAGAAAAATATCCTACAGTACTCAACCACTTCTAGAATTGAATATATTGATATATTGAATATATAGTTGACCATCTTCTCCTCCTTGACACCCTTCACTCCCTTGGCCTGCGTGGCACTGTCCTGTACTAGTTTACCTCCTAATTCTCTGAACATTCCTTCAGTGTCTCTTCCACTGGTTCCTGCCCCACTCATGTCCCTTTATCTGTTGAGGTTCCCCAAGGTTCTGTTCTTGGCCCATTACTTTTCTCTCTTTACACCGCTTCCCTACCTCCAATATCACCTCTATCCCAATGACACGCTAATTTACTTTTTGTCCCCTGACCTCTCTCTCCCTCCTTTCCTGTGTGTCCAACTGCCTCTCTGCCATCTCCACCTGGATGACTGGACGCTACCTCAAGATCAACATATCAAAAACTGAACTTATCATCTTTCCTCCACCTAGCGTCACAGCCCCTCTTCTTATGTCTCTTAAGGTTGATGATGTCACTCTCTATCCTGGTCCCCAGGCACATCAATGGGGGTCATCAATGACTCTGCTTTCAATTTCACTCCCCTCATCCCAACCCTTGCCCATTTATGTCGCCTCCACTTTCTCAACATTGCCAAGGGTCGCCCTTTTCTCTCCCTGGATGCCACCAAGACCATCATCCATGCTCTTGTCATCTTCTGCCTTGATTATTGCAATGTTCTCCTCTCTGATTTGCCTGACAAATGTCTGTCCCCACTTAAATCTGTGCTGATGAGGTAATCTTCCTCTTCTGCTGTTCCTCTTCCACTATGATTCCACACAAAACCCTCCATTGGCTCACCATTCCCCCAAGAATACAATTTAAGTTGCTTACTCTCACTTATAAAGCTGTCTATAATGACTCCCTCACCTACATCTCCAACCTTGTCAAGAAATAATAAAAAAGCAACCTGTTCTTGAAACTCCCCTATTCGCTCACTACGTTCTGTCAATGACCTTTGCCGTTCCTCATCACCTATCACCACCTTACACTCCAGCCTTTGGGACGCTGTTCGCGCTGCTCCCCACATTTGAAACTTCCTGCCCCACACAATCAGACTTACCCCCAACCTCGAATCATTCAAGCGCTACATCAAAACTCACCTTTTCACACAGCCCCATCCTAAGACAATTCTATCTGCCCTTTTAACTCCACATCTATCTTCTCTGTTTACTAACCTAATCCTCTTAATGTTAACCCTCACAAGTTTAGCCTCCTCTACCTCCTATCTCCTCATCCTCTTTTTAATTTGTTCTAGTTGTGTCTTATTTTGTAGTTGCTTTGTCTATAGTCTCTTTAATTGAGTTTTACGGATTCTATTGTTGTCCCTTAACTATTTGTATTGTTTTTCTGTTTATTTTTGTTGATTGTGCGATGCTGCGGATTCTGTGGTGCATTATAAATAAATTAAGATGATGATGACTAATATATTACGTTTTATTGCATCTATCCATTGATAGCAAAACATTCTTAAAACTTTTAAGTGAAAATAGAAAAAACGTGAATGAGTCATTAAGGAGAACAAGGCAAAAAAAGGTGTAAATTTGATTCTGAACAAAAGCATGTTACAATACAAGGGGAGCAAATGAGTATTATTTTGCATATAAAGAAAGTACTGCCTTTTTGTCATGTAGTACACAAATACTAGTCCTCTACTGTAAACACTGCATAACATGCTTACATGGAACTAAACCTCACATGATTTTCTGTTCATTTAGTGGCGTACTTTCCCAGGCAGTGAAAAGTTTCAGTGCGACAATAAATTTGTTTTGCTCCCAGCCAATGCTCGTGATACTGTGGGTGTCCTGTAATAACTGGACAACCTTTATTTGATCCTATGGTTATTTCTGATGTAGCATCAGCATAGGAAATGAGGGAGGTATACTGGCAACCATATAAGTTTTATCTATGAGTAACTTGAATCAAAGGCTGGTTGATCTTCTTGTCGATTGCCTAGCCTTTGTGCTGACCATAACTGCTTTCTCTTTCAAGGGACTTCCTATCATCAACAAAAAGGTACTGACATGGGAGCTTCCTATGCACCATCATATGCCAATATATTTCTTGAGTGGTAAGAGAGGGAGATGGTTTCACGGAATAACCCTAGGGTTAAAAAGTTGTCAGGATGCAACTTAAGCTGTGGAGTAATCTATTTTAAGTGTTTTACGCTTGACTTTCCAATTTGATCACCAACATTACTTGATATATATATATTTATACATATATATATATATATATATATATATATATATATATATATATACACATATACATATATATACATATATATATATATATATATATATATATATATATATATATATATATATATTTATGAAACACACATGCTGCTTTTTCTGTTCAATAAAAAGTGTTTTTTTTTTACAGAGTGCATATAACACATAGGCTTGCAAAAATATATAGAAATATTAAAGATAAGAAAGCATTGTACTAATAAACAGTATAAAGCCCCATGCAGGGCGCCACATGGCGAACCACAGCACGGGGTAAAAAAAAGTCATATAGCACAAAATACAATTCACATGATTTGTGCCATCAATTCAATTTAAATTCTCAACTACTAAACACAATATATTCATGATACTTAAGTAAATATACGCTGGCAAATGTAAAGCTAATAACACTAATGCACAGCCTTGTCTTCACATACTACTTTGCAGAGTCAATTTAATATACATTCATTACTTCTCTGGACCCCAAAGGAGCGCAGCTAATCAGTGTTGGAAAGAATCTATTTCCCATCTAGTAGCAATAACTTTTTTCTAAAAGACTGAACAGTATTATTTAATCCAGTGACTTCTTACTGTGATCTAAATTAACTTTTGCTACTGTTTTGTCATATCACATTGATATCAAATTAGCGTTGACGAGTGTAGTGGTCCAGTTAAAAGAAGATAACAATAGGCAATATGAAAGAAGAGTTTTGTTTTTTTCAAATAATTTCACTTAACTAGTGATAGCTTTCTAACATAGTACAACCACAGAGAGGGGCTGTTTTAAGAACAGTTTGCTTTTTTATTATTTAAATGGCAGCATCTATGTATGGCATGCAGTGCAAAAGTACAATGTAGAAGTATGCAGCTCCAAAAAATAAATGATATTCTTCATTCTTAATGTTTGTAACCTTGGAGACACAGTGACTCCCATCACTATATTTATCTTCTGAAACAGAAAGGTAACACACGTTTTACAGTAAAATAATGGAAGAAGGTGTGGTTTTTTTTACAAAGGAAATAATTGAGGAGACTCTTAACATTCATACAATTACAATTCAAGATACCTAAAAGTAATAATACAGATTTCTGATACTTATATCAATAAACATATACAGCAGTGCAAATTATTTTACACATTTTGGCAAAATTGCAACTGCTTTATTTTTTAGGTTTCAAGAGAATTTGCAAAGAAAAACTAAAGAATAAAAGAAGCAAAAGAACACATGGCTTATTCCTAACAAATAATCTTCATTAACCAAAAAAAAAAAACCCCATAGCAGCAAAATTAGAGACAAAGCCATAAAAAAAGAAATGAACAATAGAGCACAGGAAACTAAAAAACTTAAAACTAAAAAACTCCTGACATCTCAGATTATGACTTACTCTATCTGACTGTGGCTGTCTCTTAACTTCAGGTCATCAAATGAATCCTGCCACCAGAGTGAATACTTAAGGTATAATTACCAAAAACATACCAAGCTCGTTAGGTCAGTTAACTCCACAAAGACTTGTTATAATCCACTATTTCTGTGCATTATTTGTATTTAGCTGTTCCAATAATTCCCTGGAGTATTCTTCAAAACTGATCTTCAAACAGTGTAGTTTGGCCACTACAGAACTAATCTGTAGTAACAACATATCATACTTGTCTACTCTCCTGGAACGTCCTGGAGACTCACAGATTTCAGGAAGTCCTCCCGGGCTCCTGCAAGCGCAGGTAGCCTTCCGGTTCCCATCCACTTCCTTAGTGACCTGGGAATGACAAGGGCTTGATGATGTGGTTTGCAGCAAATAACGTCACGATGGTGCCACCCCCTGCTGTTCAGAAAAATGACATTGTGCAAAGGGGGCAGGCTATGTTGACACAAATCGTCAAGGAGACATCCTAAAAGTTGGCAATACATCACATATACCACTAATTTAATTTCACAATTAATAAGTATTAATAGGATAGTTAAAGCCAATGGGCCTGATTTATCAAGGATTATATCTGCAAATTTTGTGTCAAAATTACTCTGCGCATGTTCAGAACCAGCTCATATGCCGTAGAACGCAGCCACGTTCTAATAATCTTCGAGCGCAAAGGACGCTTACTACAGCCTATGATTTCAGGGAGGGAATAGGGCGAGGAAAGAGCATTTGGCGGTAGCCAATGTACAGTAAGGGGGTGCTTATCACAAGCACACGCAGCAGTGTCCAATCCAAGCTCTGGGCATCTCAAAAGTACTTGTTTTTCAGCCGTATCTCTTGTTCCAGCTACGGGTCTAGTCTAAGTGCCATTTACTAATGATGTGTATGTATGATAGAACAGGTGTATGCAATCAGTAGCAACTGTAAACATGTATTTTATGCACAGTAGTCATAAATAGCATCCTAATAAATATATTTCATGGGAGGAAAAACAAAAAAAACATTTTTTTAACGTTTTATCATAAATGTCTATACTATTACCAGGTGACATTAATTCAATATTTTTTTTCTGTGCGTTGTTTTGAGAATTGATATTCCACATAGGTAATGAACGTATCCTGCAGTGTCCTGTGTAGTAGAGTAGAGCAGACCTATATCCGTATTCATCACCACACTTATCTTTACATCCGCTCCTTGCTGAATTCTGGCATATGTATACCTGACTTACGTGCATTGTGAAACAAGCACACATTGCGCTCAGTATGTCCTGTGTAGTAGAGCACAGCAGACGTACACCTGTATTCATCACCACACGTATCTTCAGATCCATCCCTTGTTGGGGGTGTGCAAGCCCAAGTTACATGCCTTCTGAAACAAATGCTCATTGCGCTCAGTGGGCCTGATTCATTAAGGAAAGTCAGGCAAAAAAGGAGTAAGTTTTCTCCTGGACAAACCATGTTACAATGCAAGGGGTGCAAGTTAGTTTATTATTTTGTACATAAGATAAATACTGTCTGTTTTTTCATGTAGCACACAAATACTTGATTGCTTAATTTTTACACTGAAATTTAAATTTGATCTAGGGCATGTCCTACCTCAAATATAAATCTGTCCCCACATTTTAAATTTACCCCATCCCCTCCAATGTAACATGGTTTTACCAAGGTACTTTTTGTTTACTTTCCTTATTGAATCAGGCCCAGTACATGTGCCTTTATGAATCAGGGCCATTGTGTTTACAAATATTTTTGTAGACAAACACCTAGGGCCCTATTCATTAAGGAATGTATAGCAAAAAAAGGAGTAACTTTGCACCTTGGCAAAACCATGTTACAATGCAAGGGGTGCAAATTAGTTTATTATTTTGCACATAAGTTAAATACTGGCTGTTTTAGCAGACACACAACTACTTGATAGCTTTATTTTTACACTGAAATAAAAAGTTGATCTAGGACATGTCGTACCCCAACTATAAATCTGTTCCCACATTTTAAATTTACCTCCCCTGAAATGCAGAATGGTTTTGCCAAGTTGCAAAGTATCTCCTTTTTTTGCTTTACTTTCCTTAATGAATCAAGCCCCTAAACTCCTATAACGCTTGCAAATCTCATTGCTATTAATTTTACAACATACCTTGTAATCCTTATTATTCTTGGTGGGATAATGTACTCCTTGACAACCACTTACAAACTGGAAACAATGGGCCTGATTCAGTAAGGAATGTAAAGCATAAAAAGGAGTGAGACTAGGTACACGCTGGAGCTTTATCGTCCAATCATCGTACAAAATAGCCAACATACGACCATTCATTTGGATGTCGGCTTAGTGTGTGTAATTACACAATGGTGGAAAGTTGTTCCAAAGTGCCAATTGTCATATTGTTTAATAATCTCGTTCCAATTACCTGACAATCATGTAATGTATATAAATTTCCGATCGATCCACAATCAAGTGCCAATAGTTTCTCGAGCTGCGACTCCTTTGGGAGCGCGTGTATGTGATTTTCTGATGCCTGTACGTCTTCCATGTGGTGCGGTGTCCGCACATCAATCAATTGGTAATTAGGTGCTTCTAACAATAGTAGCTGTCTACTGCACTGATGAATATAGCATGTTTATATACTGTTCACTAAGAACTTCAATGATAGCCTCACAGATCTCAGATATTATCAAACCCAGAGATTGAAGTGAAATTGCTGTGCTGTGTTTAAGATCTGCCAGTGTCCTTCCTTTGGCCAAAAATCTCAGGGTAGCAACCAGTCTCTGCTCTGCAGATATGGGTCTTCTTAAATGGGTGTCCTCCTTCTGGATCAAGGGGAAGGCTACTTGGAGCAGTTCCTGGAATGTGGGTTCATTAATTTGCAGGAAATTCCTAAAGTCATCAGGGGTGTTGTCACGTATTTCCTGCAGCATATGAGAGAGGCATATATATACTTTTAAGAGTTTTTGGGTGGTTCTTAATGAACATGCTCATCCCATTATTTAAATTTCTTGAGGATATTGGTACAGGGACATGTGTCATTTCTGTGTCTACGAAATGCAAATCTTTTAACATGACAAAACGTCGCTGCCTGAACGCATGTACACATAAATCGTCAGAGCAATCAGACCTTCAGTTGTTAGTAAAATCGTTGTAGTTAACACGTTGGTTGGAAAATTCTTCAGTTTGTACCTAGCAGTTTGTACCGACCTCCTTCCAGCCTCCCACCTACCGCCCTCCCTATCCTGCCCTCCTCCTGCCTCCCTCCTTGTCATTCTCCTCTCCCCCCTCTCCCTCTCTGCGTTCTCCCCTTTCCTCCTCCTACCCTTGTGTCTCTGTCCATCTTTCCCTCCCCTTAGATTGTACGCTCCTTCGAGCAGGGCCTCCTCTCCTCCTGTTCTCCACCACCTTAACTCTGCTCTCCAGCTCCTTGTCTCCTCCGTGAGGTCCTCCGGCCCTTCTGCCCCTCTAGCTTCACCACTGGGGGCTCTCACCTTTCATCTAGCTGTACTTTGAGCTTCTGAGTTACTGTGCTTTTTGTTAACTGTTCCGTGCTGTCTCACCCTGTATCGTGTTTCTGTCTGTCCCTGTACGGCGCTACGGATACCTAGTGGCGCCTTATAAATAAAAATTAGTAATAATAATAATAATAGCCTACTTTGCACCTTGGGAAAACCATGTTACATTGGAGGGGGGGTGTAAATTTAAAATGTGATGGCAGATTTATAGTTGGAATAGGGTATGTCCTAGATCAACTTTAAATATCACTGTGCAAATAAGCTATCAAGTATATGTGTGCTACATGAAAAAACAGCCAGTATTTAACTTATGTGCAAAATAATAAACTAATTTGTACCCCTTGCATTGTAACATGGTTTGTCCAGGAGAAAACTTATTTTTTTGCCTTACTTTACTTAAAGAATCAGGCCCAATGTGGCCATTCGAAACAAAAACACGATTCACTAAGGAATCGCCCTACTCACCTTCCACTGGATTCTGGCTTGGCGGGATGCACATACACAGAGCATCTGCAGTTTGAACGGAGTTCGTTGAACACAGCACCTACGGGACGATTGGGCACACAGTCAGATAGCTGTAGACCGCGACTCCTCATGAGGGCCCTCCCACCAGTAAGAACATTTTGGATATTATCATTTCCTTCTGTATGCCAGCCGGACACCTCACGAGGTCAGTGGACAGACATTGTTGGTGACTTTTTGATCTTTGAGAGGCCAGCATACCATCGTTCCTCTCTTGACACATATGGATCGTATTGGCGTGCATTAGCGGCATATGAGTGGGATATCTTCTCCCTTAAAGGTTACTTCACACGTTGGAATTCTTAGTATCGTGGAGGATTTTGTTACTACAGTGCTTTCGCTTTTTGCATGCATGTTTTAGTTTTGTTATTTTTTATTTTTATTTTTATTTTTTAAACATCTTTTGGGGATACATTGGATTTTTATACTTTTAGATCCACTAGGTTCCTTTGCCATATGGTTTTATATTTTTCTTTTTGCCCGGGCATTGTTTATGTTATTTTTTGTTTCTTTGCTGCTTAGTCATATGTATTTATGCATGGCCATTATGTGTTGGTACACTATGAGATTTCTCTAATCCATTTTTAATATATTAAATATTGGTACATATCAATTTGGCTTGAATCTATTTGCCTTTCCTTATTGGAGGATGAGTATATTATAGGAGCATCACTGATCCTTCCCAGCACCTGGCATTTTTTGTTTGTTCCAATGTGGCCATGCAGAACATTTTACTATACAATCCACCTAGCTGCCCCTGACGTTTTCCAAGTTGGCAGGTCCAGGTGGAAATGCACATGGTGGAATGAGAAACTAATTGATATTTAACAGGCACATTTGCGTAAAAATACGCACTTGATATCACAAACTGTAAGTGCAATCCTTCATTTAATAACCTTAGATACAAAATTATCCCTTTTTATCACATGTATTACTCCAGAAAGTGGAGTATATTAAAATACAATATGATTTGCTGCTGATGTATTGTTCTTCTTTGTGTTATTTTTACCTACTGCCGTTTTGATGAACACTCCTTTCTCTTTTTTTTTTTTTTACATTTGTTGTCATTTCAAAATAAAGTTTTTTAAAAAAAAGACAATATGATTAAACATTCTCTTGTGCCCCTATTATTTTTTTTTTTTCGGAAAACCCTAACCTGATAAATTTCTAAATTAATGCGGCACATAATGCTGCATCTCTCAGTTTAAATAAATCAATACTACTGCAACTGCATATCAACTTGGGTTAATTAACTGAATTAATTGATGTGGATTGTATTAGAACAGGGAATGTTGGATGCATGTAGCATGGTATTTGCTGCATCTTCCCCAAACGTGCTTGTAGGAAAGCCTTCTTTTTAAATCATAGAAACCATAGATTTAAAAACTCCCACATTTTCAGTAAAGGACATATAAGTGATCTTTTTAGTCATCCAGGAACAAAAAGTACTCTGACCACTGTCCCGGATAATTATATTGTCAATATATCTTGCCCCCATGCTGATCTGTGAAATGCATGGATTATCCATGGAACATATGCTAACTTGCTCCTAGCACCCCAATTACAGATTAGCATAGGTGGAGCCACAGGGGTATCCATGAGCGAACCAAGACTTGGATGAACAGGATGCGGGCCAGATTCTCAGCACACTGAGACAAAAAGTGACCAACAGCCTGAATGCAATCAAAATAGCAGGTACTGCTGTACAGAGATTATAAAAATGTCTATTATAACAAGAGAAAAGGTGGCTTGCCAACACACTTCACTCAAAGGGATATACTTACTAAACGGCGGGTTTGAAAAAGTGGAGATGTCGCCTATAGCAACCAATCACATTCTAGCTGTCTTTTTGTAGAATGTACTAAATAAATGATAACTAGAATCTGATTGGTTGCTATAGGCAACATCTTCATTTTTTCAAACCCGCAGTTTAGTAAATATACCCCAAAGTTAGTGAATTCTCTATTTACAATTGATAAAGTTTTAAATACTCTACATACAACTTATTGGTCACAAGACGTACCATTATTGTATCCTGAAGCATGATATTCCCTACGCTATTTCACCATCTTACATAAAAAAGATAAACATCTTACATAAAACATTACCAAAATGTACCCGTACTGGCCATACAGTGCGTATAACAAGAATAAAAGACATTGTTTGTGTGCTCATTTTATTTTCTATTGCACATTTGGTTTAATATTTAGTCTACTAACTAGCTGTGCCTGATTAACAGACCAGGACAGGACAAACAGAAGGCTTGGGCCATACTGCTATGTCACACTTTATTCGTACATTTTCTATTCCGCACCTTAATCAGAAATGTGACAATCACTAGACTGGCTGCACATTAGATGCGTCATGTCTGTAAGAACTTCATATTGAAGCCCTAATTGATCTAATCCAAACCAACTTCTAGTCTACCACTTTACCACATCCCCAACATTACCAAATTAGGCCATGTCCCATGAAAATCAGGGGAGTGATTTTAGTAAAGGTAAAAAACGAATTACTGATACCAGACTACACAATAAACAAGCATATTATGGTAAAACAATAATGTATTTAATTTTTTTACCAAAAATTCACAAATAAACGGCAACCTGATACACTTCAGGGGGAGCATGGTGTGGTCCTCTAACCTTCAAAAGGGCTGCACAGGACCCTTAATCTCAGTAAGTTAAAACAATACATTTAATCAGAGAAAGAGGCATCTATCTGTAATAATATATCAGCAGGCATGTTAAACAAGTGTTATAAGCTATAATAAACAAATCTGACAGTAAAGCAGGAAGAAGCTAGGAGAAGGCTAGGAGGGCTGTTGCCCATCACCGTACTATATACATAATAGTTAGAAACTGGTTACTATGGGCAACACCTCCACTTTTCCTCTTTAGAAGGGTTGATATAGCTACACCTAAGAGGTATATTTACTAAAGTGCGGGTTTGAAAAGTGGAGATGTTGCCTATAGCAACCAATCAGATTCTAGCTTTCACTTATTTAGTGCATTCTACAACATGACAGCTAAAATCTGATTGGTTGCTAGAGCCAACATCTCCACTTTTTCAAACCCGCAGTTTTGTAAATATCCCCCCAAGTCTTTACTAGCCAAAGAGTAGTAAAGTGCAGGTGAGGCACACATTTATAAATTCACAGCATATTTATTCAAACAAACTGCACGGATAAGGTTAAATGTCAAATATATACATAAAAAAATGATATCAAGTATTAAAGATTAAATTAACAACTGAAACAGAAAAAGTATCAGATAGGTGTGTGGTGATACAGAGAAAAATCATTTTAAACTGATCATTTTAAATCCCATTTGCCTTGTGTAGTATACTATATTTCCAACTTGTCAATGCCAACATAACCTTCTATTTCTGTTCTCCGTAGTGCCAAATTATGTAAAATGCAAGCTTATGATTAAACCTATTAACAATAAAGCAGTGGATTTCTATTTACAAATGTGTGTATTTTAATTTATTGGTTATGTGCCCCCACAGACTTTACCCAGTGTGTGGCGCATTCAAACAGAATTTAATATTCTTAATTATTAGGAGATTAGATAGGTAATTCTACACTAAAATGTGCCTGATCCCCCCACTGCTTCAAAACCAAGTGCAGTATAAATCTCCACATAATATAGACGGGTGGAGATTTATCAGGGAGGCTTACTTTTCATGCAGTATTAAAAAAATAATAATAAAACAGACATGTTTAAAAACTGCAAGCACAATTAGCGTCAAGCAGATAAATCCTGCTTTAATCCTGTTTACGGTCTACATCAGACAGATGTGCCAAGATTGATTCAGACAGCACCTCGGCTTACAGTAATATTTCTTTTTAAGTGCTGAACCCTATTCTATTTTTGTTAAACCTCCACTAAATAGTTTTGGCACCGATTGATTTCTGCCACTACTAAAGCCGCAGTGTTTTTCATTTTTTGCACGGCTTTGCTGTAGTTGTCAATGTACAACCTGCAAATAGAGATTATCCGTGTGCCTTGCAATTAAATTTTCTTTCCCCCAATGAAGATTTGTCAATTTGGTACAGAATTAAATAGCATTATATCCAACAGAATGACTAAACCTCAAGAACAGATGGTACCTAGTGCCTCAGTAAGTGTTACGAGATGGTAGTTATTATTTGTAACAAGATATCAGTGCTGCAATCTTCTTTTACATGAGCCTGCAGTAATAAAATATAATAGATATCCACTTGTTGATTTACTTGTATAGCTACTTTTATGCAGGGACGTAAAATCAAGAGAGATGGGGTATGAAATAGTTATTTGAACTGTCCAAAATTAATTTGAGCATTAACAAATGTATGTATTGTGTGTGCCTATCACCTGTTGAGAATGTTGACAATGCTGTAAATGGTTAAGAGCCCTCTTCCTTTTTTTTTTTTAAAGACTAAGGGGTCTATTTATCAAAGGCAGATAATCCCTAAATCTGGAGTTTTCACAGGATTTAGGGCTCATTCCTATTTACCAAAGACCCCCACTTAGAGATGACTATGGCCAGCTATCGCTGTGGGTCTCCTGTGCTGCTTACACTTGTAATACATGGGTAAGCCTATCTACCAAGGACCGCAGCGGTATAGGAATTGCTGCTGTCCTCTGATTGCTAATACCATCTATTTTTTACATTTATTCTTTAAAAAAAAAAAACTTTATTTTTTTTTTCAAATCTGGAATAGGAAGTACAAGTACAGGCTTACAATGTGCAGGGCTGCCATCAGAAACTGTGGAGACCAGTACTAATTAATCTGGCAGGCTCCCCCATTCCCATACATGTGCCCCCCCCCCCCCAATCACAGTTAAGGTCCTCCTCTCCCCCCAACCACAGTTAATGTCCCCCTCTCCCCTCCACAGTTAAGGTCCCCCTCTCCCCTCCACAGCTAAGGTCCCCCTCTCCCCTCCACAGTTAAGGTCCCCCTCTCCACCCCACAGTTAAGGTCCCCCTCTCCACCCCACAGTTAAGGTCCCCCTCTCCCCTCCACAGTTGAGGTCCCCCTCTCCCATCCCCAGTTAAAGTCCCCCTCCCCCCCCCCAAAAATGAATACCTAATTAACTTACCTTCTCCTCCGCATGACTTCACCGCGCCGTGCTCCCAGCCTATCAGAGCCTGGGAGGTGGAGCTGCAGCATTGCAGAGAAGAAGGTAAGAAGAAGAAGGGGCAGCACGGTCTGTCAAACTGAGGGGCCCGGACATTCCAGGGAGCCCGCACAGATGGAGAGGTCTGTCTGGGCACCCTAGTCTGTCAGGGCCCCTCACAACAGTACTGGCCGTACCCCCCTGATGGCGGCCCTGACAATGTACATGTGATGAAGTACCCTACTCTGGCCTGATAAACGATAAGAGTCCTCTTACAGCTGCCAGAGAGTATCGCAAGGGATCGGAGCATTGCCTAGCTGCCCATGTGTCATTTTCTTTTATAAATTGCCTGATAAAAGATTTCTATCTCTGCGTTATGCAGCTACAGAAAATAGAGCCCTATTTCTGACAAGTCAGTATTATGCTGGCTTCTTGTATGGCTCACCATCAAGCTTTGCATGGGTAGAAGGGATTGGTCTCCATAATACGGCGAGAGCAGGGCCGCCGAGAGGGGGGGGGAGCGGGTACATTTTACCCGGGCCCGGGCTTGCCAGGGGGCCCGGACCGGGCCTTCGCTGCAAATTTGTTTGGTTTTTTTTGTTGGTTTTTTTTTTCATCTTCCGTCTTTTCATTTTAATTTTTTTTTTTCCGCGGGAGGGGGAGGGGGGGGGGCGGGGGTCGGTCCGGCAAGATCGTTAGTGGGGGGAGCTGGGACAAAAAAAACAAACCAAAAAAAATTAATACTCACGTGATCGGCGCCGCGTCCCTCCTCGTTCTTCTCTGCACCATTCACACTGACTGTCGGGCGTGATGTCATCAAGTCACGCCCGTCAGTCAGTGAGGAGCGCCGCAGCCAGCATGAAGAAAGCAGCATGAAGACAGAAGAGAAGAGAAGAAAAGAAAGAAGCTGACAAAGGTAAGCAAAGAAATGGAGAGGCAAGAGGAGGAAAGAACAGAAAGGGACAGTACTATAAAGAAGGGGAAGAGAGGCACAGAGGAAAATAAAATGGGAAGAGAGGCACAAAGGAAAATAAAATGGGAAGAGAGCCACAAAGGAAAATAAAAGGGGAAGAGAGGCACAAAGCAAAATAAAAGGGGAAGAGAGGCACAGAGGAAAATAAAATGGGAAGAGAGGCACAAAGGAAAATAAAATGGGAAGAGAGGCACAAAGGAAAATAAAAGGGGAAGAGAGGCACAAAGGAAAATAAAAGGGGAAGAGAGGCACAAAGGAAAATAAAAGGGGAAGAGAGGCACAAAGGAAAATAAAATGGGAAGAGAGGCACAAAGGAAAATAAAATGGGAAGAGAGGCACAGAGGAAAATAAAATGGGAAGAGAGGCACAGAGGAAAATAAAATGGGAAGAGAGGCACAAAGGAAAATAAAAGGGGAAGAGAAGCACAAAGGAAAATAAAATGGGAAGAGAGGCACAGAGGAAAATAAAAGGGGAAGTGAGGCACAGAGGAAAATAAAATGGAAAGAGAGGCACAAAGGAAAATAAAAGGGAAAGAGAGGCACAGAGGAAAATAAAATGGGAAGAGAGGCACAAAGAAAAAAAATAGGGGGAGAGAGGCGCAGAGTGAAAAAAAGGGGGAGAAAGGCACAGAGGGAAAAAGAAGGGGGGAGAGCAGCATGGAGGGCACAGTGTGAGCATAAGGGGGCACAGTGTAGTTGTAATGAAGGGGCACAGTAATGTGTGTGATGGCACAGGGGGCTTGTTGCAATGTAGTGTGTGAGGTAGGTGGTGGCTAATTAATAGGTGCTATTTTGTTTGTAGGGTGATGGTGAGGCAATTTAATAGTGGGGACTATTAATTTAAGATGGGGAGGTTTGGGGGCTATTGAATGTTGGGGTGAGTTTAGGGAGAATGAGGTCTATTTATTAAATGTGACTATGAATTATTTAATGGCAGTGATGGTTGCAGGAAATAGGTATTGCTGGGGCTGTTTGCAGGAAGGGAAATAGGTTTATTTATTAAATGTGAATACTATTATTTTAATGTTGGGGCTGGAGGAAGACCTAATTATCAATTGTGGGTGCTATTGATTTAACGCCGGGGCTGGCTGTAATTTTCTAAATGTAGCCATTTTTTCCAAATAGGCCCTTCAACATTGCAGGATTCGGACAAGCCGCAACAAAAGAAAGCAGCAGCCACAGGTGGAGAAAGTGAGAAGAACAGGTAGGAGAGAGCAGCACAGTGTGTGAAATGTTGTGATTCTAGTAGGGACAATACCAATTTTTGGTGAGTGTTGTGCCCAATGTAAGGTGCAGGCCAAGACTGAACTGTTTGTGTACACACTGCATTCTTTGTATACTACACTGTGGTGCTAGATGTCCTGAAAGTCAGGAGTGCTTGGACATATGTGACGCTCCAGCGAATTGAGAGCCTAGTGATTTTGATGCTAGCCACGCCCCAATGGCGCATTTACCACGCCCCCAAATGCATGAACACACCTCCGAAAAATTTTGCGCCGTCGGTAGGCTAGCCACGCCCCAACGGCACATTGACACGCCCCTAAATGTATGACCACACCCCCGAAATTTTTTGCGCTTAGTCGACTATGAGGGGGGCCCCATGAATTTGTTGTACCCGGGCCCTGAATTCCTCTTGGCAGCCCTGGGCGAGAGCTATGTATCCTTTTGTTCTATAATTATGTTCACCCTGGTTCTTCCCTCATCCTTAGCCCACACTTCTGTTACAAGATACAAGGCAAGTTCTATGATCAGTGAAACGATGATCTACCTACTGAGGAGGGATTTTCAAGTAGAAACATTGGGCCTGATTCATTAAGGAAAGTCAGGCAAAAAAATGAATACGTTTTCTCCTGGACAAACCATGTTACAATGCAAGGGGTGCGATGTGCTGCGAAGTGCCTCTGGAACGGTCTGTGAAAACTCTATGAGCTATTCACACCCTCAGATCTCTGCTCATTCTTCCTCTCACCCCATAGAGGTGTGAGAAGAAATGAGAAGAAACTCCTCTAGTAACGGTAGTTACGCCGTGGTGTCCGGCAGCACATCACTAAGAACTGAATTCCCCCTATAATGTCTCTGTTTAATGTCCACTGAGCTGATCAGCGTGGAAAGCTTGAAGTAATAAAAGGATAATTGAATATGAGATGCAAGACATATAGTGGGTCAATTAGCATTGTATTATAGTTAATTATATTAAAACAGTAAAAGTTTCAAGTAAACATCTTAATTGATTCTCAGAGCCTGAAAGTGAAGAACTAATAGAAGACAGTTTGAAATAAATCACATCTAACCTTCAAAATGGTAATGCTTTAAATAGAAATGCTACAAAGATCTTTTCTTTAAGAATTTACTTAAATGCAGTTAGCAAAAACAAGTTGTCAGACAAACAAATGCACAGAAATCTTGTTTTTTGTTTGTTAATTATAATGGTCTGTCCCTCTGCTTTATAATAAGCTTACGTTGTTACCAAGCACAGAAATTAATGGAAATATTTTTATTTGGTTACAGAATTTTATTTTCGTTGATGTCCGCAATTGGTGCAAATACAAAACAATATGTTTAATGGATACTTGTATTTGGAATCTTTAGAGACAACAACGTCATTTAATAGTAACATGACACAGGCAGGAAATAGTGATTACAAAATCAGATGTTCACTGTTCAATAGGAGAAAGAGAAAGAAAAAAATTATAATGCAACTTCCATGCCCAGGTGTGTCCTGCATGTCTACGTTGAAACAACAAATTTAGGAAGGAGCTAGAACAGGGAAAAGAGGCTTTCCGTGTGTCATTACAGACTAAAGTATACAAACAAAAAACGTGTCCAGCAATTCTGCTAAAAATAATCCTGTCGGCTGTAAACGCTGGGAATATTTTTCGATGCACACCAGGCTTCCTGTCTTAAGTACTGGTGACATCAGTTATTAACCATTGTAGGTTCCCAAAACTAACGCTAACGTTCCAGCTTGGTTTGAACCTATTTGCGTCGCTAGTCCGCAGGAAGCAAATTTTCATCAAATGTTTTATTATTATTTTTTCAAAAGGATTACAAGCAGGAAGAAAGAAGATTATCATTTTAGATTTAAGTGAGCAATAAAAAGATTGAGGGAGTTGTTTATTTCAGTAAAATATTTTTTTCACATTGTCAGTGTTTTTATTTAACAGTATTTTTTCTCCAGGTGTACTAGCCAGTGAGCGCTGGTTGACAGAGCATGCTGGCACTTGTAGTTCTGAAAGCACCATCATGCTCTAGCAGGCATGGGTATGCTGTTTTACAAGCACCAGCATACCCAAGCAGTCTAGGCCTGCCAGGGCTTGATGGGACCAGTAGTGCACCTTGGAAAAGTGCTGAAACCTCACTTTTAAATAATTATCACTCTGAAACACACTGGGCATGGGTGTTGGGAGCACTCTATTGATTCAACATGGGATTGCTTTCTTTAAGGGGGGAGGCACATTTGGTTTACGTGCCCCATGAAGAACAGGCTAGGACTGGTTGGCTAGTATAACAGAACTGGTAGTGGCTTTGGCCTGGGGACCCCACGCTGTTTGCTCCTGCACAATTGCTGCTACAAGCCTAGGCTTTGACCACTAGTGCTGAGAACACTCTGGGAGGTGCAAGTCGCCCTTAATACACGACCTTAAAAAGAGCTATACAAGTACGTATTTGGGAAAGATAGGACTTTCTCTGATTAAGACTGGTCGATGTCCATCATCATCTTTCAAGGACTTTTATATCCACACAAAGTTTGAAGAATATATCTATAGTATTGTGAGTAACATTGGAACTACACAGATGATTATTATAGACATTTGTGGTTGAACTTAAAATTTACCTATTGGTTTTCAGTTATGGTCTCCTCATGTTTGCACATTGAGTACCATCTTTTTGAAGTTGTTATTTTTTTGCGATACATCCCCCCCTTCACAAACAAACACATACACACACACACACACACACACACTCCTCACATTTCCTGCTACTGTCACTGTGAGGAGCATTACTAAACAATGAGAAGAATGAGGGGGGCAGCACGGTGGCTTAGCGGTTAGCACCTGAGTTCAATTCCCAACCATAGCCTTATCTGTGTGGAGTTTGTATGTTCTCCCCGTGTTTGTGTGGGTTTCCTCCGGGTGCTCCGGTTTCCTCACACATTCCAAAAACATACTGGTAGGTTAATTGGCGGCTATCAAAAAAACTGACCCTAGTCTGTGTCTGTGTGTGTGTGTTAGGGAATTTAGACTGTAAGCTCCAATGGGGCAGGGACTGATGTGAATGAGTTCTCTGTACAGCGCTGCGGAATCAGTGGCGCTATATAAATAAATGGTGATGATGACGATGAATGAGGGTGGGGATCAGAAGGGGAGTGTGGGGAAAGGCAGGGCTATTTTTGTAAATGTAATATATTGTAATATAGTATATATTAGGCATGCCGCTCTAAATTGCAAAAAAAACACCTTATCCGGGGAAATCCGAGTCCAAAGCATTCGTTATAATTCATATCATACCTGTATTGTCTATAAAATATTACTTGTATGTTACATAGAATAATTAACTATTTGAAACTTACTTTAGTTCTAACCTGTATACTATTTATTAAGCATAACAATGGGTTATTAGAAAGACATGTTTTTATACCATTTGCAAGGTCTGCCAATTCACAATGCATTTAATACATCTTCACTCTGTTGTACCATAACAAGGTACTCAGGTTTCAATAAAGAAAACACTACATTCAATTACAGTTATTTAATGCTGATGTCAGGGATTTTATGCCATTTATTTGCCAAATGTTTGTTTTTCTAAGAATCAGCGTGTACTCTGAAAAGATTAGTTTCTAGGAGATGTGGAATTGTGGGGAGTGAAACATCTGCCACTATGTATGAACAAGTCTTGTGTCTTATGCATACATTCCTATATCTGTACACATTAAATGGATATTTTTCCAGTGATTTCTGTGTGGCACCAAACTCCAACCAGCATAATGGATACGACTGGGCAGCACAGTGGCCCAGTGGTTACCATTGCTACCTCATAATGCTAGGGTCATGAGTTTGATTCCCGAGCAGGGCCCTGTGTTCTCCACATGTTTGCATGGGGTGTTTCGGGGTGCCCCAGTTTCCTCCCATACTCCAAAACCACACTAGGGGCCTCATGTAAAGCCCTTTTTGCCACGGATCTGCCTCAGCATGCACTCAGACTGAGACGGATCTGCCCCTAGCACCTCTCTGTGCTTAGAGAGGTGGAACAGAGGAGTTAGTGGGCAAGTCTAGCAATGTAAAGGTGTGTTCACGCACTTTACATGCTATGCTGAGTTGAAAGCAGCTGCAGATAGGTCTTTAGGAGACGTATCTGAGCAGATGATTTCTCCTGGTGCAACAGACCTTGCTGTATTAAAAAAAGAAATAAAAGCAATAATTACATTTTAAAAAAAGGCTTGCACCCCCCTCCCAAACAGCTTAACCAACCCCTACTGCTGTTTGGGAGGCGAGTGAAACAGGGTTTTTTTTCCCATTAATTTATTTATTCATTTATCTGCCTTACAGGGCTGCTGTGACTGATACACTTAAGTCTATCATGCACACCAGCCCATAAGGCAGATAAGGAGGTGTGTGCGACTTGGAATCATATGTAAATGATGGGATGCAATTTACTCTTAGGATTTCCGTGTAAATTACGTCCAACGCTACATCAGGCCCTAGAACAGTGATGGCTAACCTGTGACACTCCAGGTGTTGTGAAACTACAAGCCCCAGCATGCTTTGCCAGTAGATAACTAGCTGATAGCTGGCAAAGCATGCCGGGGCTTGTAGTTTCACAACACCTGGAGTGTCACAGGTTAGCCAAACATTGCCCTAGAAGGTTACATGGCTGCTAACTGAAAAATGGACCCTACTGTTTGTGTGGTAGAGAATTTAGATTGTAGGCTCCAATAGGGCTTTACAGCATTTGCAATATGGTGGCACTATATAAATAGTCACAAGGAGCACTTTCTTGCTCTTGGGACACTATTCTATAGATGTCAACCATCTACAATAACACTTCGGTAAGGCAGTACACACTGCTTACTACTCGGCAAAGCCATACTTGCCAACTCTCCCGGAATGTCCGGGAGACTCCCGCATTTTGCGAGAGTCTCCCGGACTCCCGGGCGAGTGTGGCAATCTCCCGAATTCTGCCCACTTCACTAGGAAGTGCCCACTTCCTAGTGAAGTGGGCAGAATTAGATCCCAAACGCCGCGATTCCCGATGAATCGCGGCGTTTAGCCCCGCCCCCCGCTGTCAAATGACGCAATGTGCGTCATGACGTCACAGGGGGCGGGGCCGAAATGACGCGATTTTGGCCGCCCCGCCCCCTCACGCCCCCCTCCACTGGCTGGCTCCCGGAAGAGAGCTGAAGAAAGTAGGTAAGTATGGGCAAAGCTGAAACACTTCACACTGCTATTTAACCAAAACTGCACAAAAACAGAAAACATAGGAGCTTTCCTCCCAACTATCCCGATTTCGGCAGGACAGTCCTGATTTTAGGCCTGTGGGGACATGTTTGTCCGGTGGATGTGAATGTTGGGGGAAGGGAGGTAGCTAAGGGGCAGCCAATCTCTTCAAAGCGCTAAGCAACTCTCTGGGGGCGTAGCTACGTCATAATATGGGGTGGCCCTGCTCTGCTGTCAGGGACAGACATGTTGGGAGGTATGTAGGAACTGTTAGTTCAAGTTTCCACATCCGTCTTTGCTGTTTGTATAGTATAAATGATGGGATTTGCTTTACCCAGTCTTCTACATAATTCTCACTACGCTTCTTTCACTATAAATGAGACCATCATAAATTTATATTATAAGCTTGTCAGGAGGGCCCACTTACATCTCTGTCTGTTAATGCTCAGTCTTGTTTTACAATGTTTATTCCCAAATGTAAAGTGCTAAGGAATATGCTGACGCTATATAAATAACATACGCACCCAAAGAAGGTCTCAGCATGAGAGCATGTAAATGAGTTCAAAATACTACAACTGACCAGGTCAATAACCAGGGCTGTGGGAGAGGGGCGACCAGCCAGAGCGCAATGCTGAAGGGGGGCGCTGTTTATGAATATTTTAGGTTAAAACTAAAGGAAGAAGGGGGGGGGGGCAATTTTCCTTCTCGCCCTAGGCGCTAACAACACAACTGTGCCAACTGCAATAAATAAACTGTGTAAGAAAAAAATATATATAAAAAAAAAATATATCACAAAGAGATGAAAACCCAAAAATAAAAAAGCACACAAAATAGAAAACACCATAAACAGGAAAACATTACATAAAAGGGTTTTGCGAAAAACAAACAGGACTGAAGCATAGTTCTCACAATGAAAATGTAAATAATTTAATGTCCTGAGATAAAACTCTCTATATAAAATGGTATCTCTATACTACCGTATACTGAACGCTATCTAAGTTTAAATAATTTTCCATTAAAACGATTCTACCGTATCAGTGTAGCAGGACAGTTTATATAGGGATGGATACATAAACCTTATTGATAAACATGTTTATCCATATATTAATAGGAATTATTTTAGAAACTACTAATACAAATTAAGCAAGACTAAAAAGTAGAGGAATACAGATAATTTGCAATCAACCGTGCTACATTAGCTAATCACAGGCACAATGTTAGATCATTAGAATAATGCAATTTGTGCTACGACGATGAATGTGTACAATACAATTACTTCATGTTCATTTCATGTGCGCACTTCCTTGCTATTGATTGAGAAATCATTAACATTTAACATCAAAGCTCTGGATACCAGCTGATCAGGTGTCTTGTGACAAACGGCTGAATCCAGATATTGACAATATTTACCAGCAATAAGCAATGATGAACTGGTAGCTGGGAAGCAGCAAGCGAAAAAAAGACAAATCACATGAACCTTCAGATACCACCACAAATCTAACAGATGTTCCAGGGGTCATCTGTGCAAAAACAGAAGCATATGTGCCGGAAATGTGACACTATCGTGGAATCAATTGGTGTCTAAAATAATAGCACGTCTTTATGTGGCAATTCAAAGTATCAAATACACAATGCATTTTGTTTCAGTGGCTTTGTGAGCACAACGGGCGCAAAAAAGAGATTTAATCAACATCTCAATTACAAAGTGGAAAAGTGAATATTTTCTGGAAACAAATAGGTCACCTTCCCTTCTCTTGCATTGATTAAGGAATCATGTACATGAATAAACATAATAAAAAAAACCAAATAGGAAGATGGAGGTGGGGAGGTGTTGTTGGCCAATCACTGTTATTAATGTAATGATAGATACAACACTAGTGTATTGTTTCCATTTGTATACAGACACAGGGGGGCTTATTTATGAAGCTCTAAACCATATGGAAACAGCTTTTTTTTTTTCCGGAACTTGTCAGCAATGACTAACACCATCTGAAGGATCCCGTACTTGCCAACTCTCCCGGAATGTCCGGGGGACTCCCGCATTTTGCGAGAGTCTCACGGACTCCCGGGAGAGTGTGGCAATATCCCGGATCTGCCCACTTCAGAGTGAAGTGGTCAGAATTAGCTCTCAAACGCCGCAATGTAATGACGCGTTTGCGTCATTACATCACGGGGCCAGGACCAAAATAACACGCATTTTGGAGCCCCGCCCCCATTACGGCCACCTCTCCCGGAAACTTTGTCAAGTTGGTAAGTATGAAGAATCCTATGGGAAGATCACTGTGGTAGAGGGATCTTAAGATCCCTCAGCGCAGCGTCTCCGATCCACTTTGCGATAGTGACCGGAGTTTTAAGGTAAAGCCATCGCCGATAGAGTCTCCTATCGGATGCGCTATTTGGAATATTTTTTTTAATAAATGCTTACAAAAAAAATAGATAATGGGACAAAACCCTATTAATTAATAAATAGGCCCCATGATTCTTTCAATGGTTACATGTTTTGCAGTAACACTACACACACAAATATTAGTTTGGTATTATAATTATATTGACTTTGATCAATTTGTATAAATAATGTTCTGTGTATAGGAGTCATGGGGGGGATTGAATTCTCCGTGATGTGCCGTAGAGTGCCTGGGAACGGTTCTGCATACACTGTATTTTCAGTAAATGTAAATAACTAGCAACTAGCAAGAACTTTCACAAAAGTATCTAAACCACATTGGTCTTCTGAACTTCCCTTTAAAGTACTGTTAATTATTATATTTTCACAGGTATTGTAAACAGATTATTCAAACACGATTTTATATTTTTAGGAGTTAATAGTCCCCAATAACTCCAGGTCTGCTGAGAGACATTGGAAAAAAATAATATCTGCATTTAATTTTATTTTATTTTCAACCGGAAAAAATAATAATAATAAAAAATAGCAGCAGATGTGTGGAGAACTTGATGTACTTTAGAGAGCTGGATGCTGTGGGGGAGGCAATATAATGGTCAAACTGCTCAATAAAAGATGGCAGGTGCATAGTAAATGCATCCAATATATCAGTTCAGCTCTACCACAGACAAAGTGACTTAGTGACCCGCAGCCCTGACGCTCGTATATATGGGCTGTGGATTCATTAGGACATTTATAAGGTGATGAAGAACTGTACTTTGATTTGATTATGTTTTAAATGGGAAGATGCGGTACTGTGATAACAATGTTACAATGAATACAGGTGAACACACATCTTTCAAAAGTTTTAAATGGCTCTAAAAGCTGCAATAAACTAGAAATGACTCATTGCGCCTCTCAATAAACTTTAGCATAAACTATCAGCAGTTACCTAGACGTGCTATATAACCTGAGAGCAGGAAACAACATATATAATATAAACTTAAGAAATAATAATATTATATATATATATATATATATATATACACATACACATATATATATACATATATATATATATATATATATATATATATATATATATACACATACATATATATATATATATATATATATACACACATACACACATATATATATATATATATATATATATATATATATATATATATATGCCGGCAGTGCTCTGCTGGCTCTGTAATACGCAACAGACGAATCGGTAAAGTTCACCATCTTTAAATAGCGGCAGAATGGACTATGAGCGTGGTGAGTATATCAAATGTTTTCCCATCACCGACTCCCGACCCCTCGCCCCCACTATATCTGTAACAGATTACACTTAAGCTAGGTACACACTACAGAAAAATTCTCCCGATGTCATATTGTTAATGATTTTATCAACGACTGATCAGCATGCGATTCATGCGTACACACTTACACGATTTTACACGATTTACCTTCAGATCTGTGCTCTTCATCTGCCATAACCATCTGCTGAAAAGATTGTGACTGTAAACGCTATGGAGATCTGCCTACACTGCTGGTCGTGAGTACGTACACACTGCAGAATTGGCACAACATCTTTCCATCGCTTATAAAGATTTATTGTCCAGGTTATAAAATCAAATGAAACAATAAGATCATACTTGCCAACTTTATTAAGTTGGCTTCTGGGAGCCTGCCGGGGGAGGCGGGGCTACAAAATTTACGTCATTTTGGCCCCGACCCCGTGACGTAATGACGCAAACGCATCATTTGACAGTAGGGGGCGAGGCCAAACGCAGCGATTCCCGGTGAATTGCAGCGTTTTGGACCTAATTTTGCTCACTTCACTAGGAAGTGGGCAGAATTCTGCCACATGCGGGAGATTGCCACACTCTCCCGGGAGTCCGTGAGACTCTCGCAAAATGCGGGAGTCTCCCGGACATTCCGGGAGAGTTGGTAAGTATGGATAAGATGTGCTTTGGTATGATAAAACATGACTGTGAGAGCATGCACACTAATGCTCTATCAGACCTAACAGTTGCTTATCAAGTGATTGGCATGATAATCGTGTGAAAAAACTGTAGTGCGTACCCAGCTTTAGGGCTGTAAATCTCACATTAATGCTTCCTGATATCATTTGCACCTACAGTTATTCTCTACTAATGCAATATAAAACTATTGTATCTTGCAATACATGATTCCACACTTTGTTGCAATGTGTCTGCTATTTGACACAGACACCGTCACACTGTCCGTAAAGCCAATTATAACATCACCTAGTTGAAGTAGGCTAAATCACACAGCAATATCTATTGCCATCACTTTGAGCTTCCTGCATACTATTCCCATTACAAAGCACTGCTTCATAACCGACAGATGTCTTACTTTAGGTATCCAAAACAGACTAAGAGTATCTATTTCAATCACATCTGCTCGCAAAGAGCCACAGCAGAAGAGGATATACACTCAGAATTAATTATGTTTCAGGATCATTGTTACTATGTTTAAAAGCATCCTACCCTGGTCTGCTTTACTGCCATAACATCTCTTTGGGGAATAAAATGACACCCTCATTTGGGTAGTGTTTAGGAAAATATAGGGAACCGTACTTCTGCGATGGTTATGTATTACGTGCAGACAATGGGTATTTATTGCCAAATAGCTTCATTTATAGTGTTTTGTGTGGAGCTGTTCTCAAAGCTGTGTTTCTCATTTTATGATTATGTTACTAATATCAAATTAGATCATATTCAAAGATGATACCTATTTCTTAAAGCCATAAAGGGACACAAACAGGAGCAATTTCATCAGAAAAAATCATAACTTTATAGTAGAATAAATCACAGCAGTGAGTATCGGATAATAAGCTGATGAGTATCCTTTAAAAAACAAAGCCCAATGCATCTGTAGAGCGATTTCTATCAGCATCTGCTCTCTAGCGGGTCCCCAGCTCAGAGACGGCTTCTTCAGGTGCACATTGTGGTGATTCCACACTGTGGGGCCAATCATCAGCCAGGAGACATCAATAGGATGCCTCCCAATATACTATACAATGTAAATATACGTAAAAAATTAAATACAATGCAGGTATCTCAAAATAGAGCGCTTGGGTTAACGTTCCTGTTACTGATGGTGACTACCTGTAATAGTTAAATCCTTTCACAGAAAGTCCATAAAAGCTTTATCTCAGCTTAAATCAATAGTATCCTTAGAGCTGGAAAACTATTGTCAGCAAGCTATTTTACTCTCCGATCTACTTCTGTCCTGGTCGTCGCAGCAAGTATTTCACCAACGCGTTTCGTCTATCAGACTTTTTCAGAGTTTTCTATTCCAACCTATTAACTCTTTAGGACCACCCCTTCATTAACATATTACATATTTATGCTAAAATACTCCTGGGTTTAGCCTCAGTGGTTGCTCTATTTAATCATGAAAGTAAGGTGACATCAGTATTGTCTTCTTACATAAGGGTTACCTTGTGTGCTTGAAGCTTTTTTTTTCATTGGTCAAAGTGCACCTAGAAATGTGCTTTCCTGCAGAAGCGCAACTGGAAGGTACAAAATGGGCCCCACTATAAGTACACGGATAAGTCCAGATCTCCTAGAATTCATAAGGTGGTGAAGAATTCAAGAATTTTGAGGGGAGAAAAATCAGTGCCCCTTCCACAAAGCAGAAGCACCCTCTCTACACATTTATCTCATTTAAAGAATCTGTCCTACATAATTAAGAAGTGGTGAAAAGGTTATTTTCCCACTTTGCAATTTCATCATCATCATCATTTATTTATATAGCGCCACTAATTCCGCAGCGCTGCACAGAGAACTCATTCACATCAGTCCCTGCCCCATTGGTGCTTACAGTCTAAATTACCTAATATAGACACACACACACACAGACAGAGATTAGGGTCAATTTTGATAGCAGTCAATTAACCTACTAGTATGTTTTTTTTGGATTGTGGGAGGAAACAGGAGCACCCAGAGAAAACCCACGCAAACACGGAGAGAACATACAAACTCTGCACAGATAAGGCCATGGTCGGGAATCGAACTCATGACCCCAGTGCTGTGAGGCAGAAGTGCTAACCACTAGTCCACCTTTTAAGAAAGGGTTAACACCAGAGTAATCAGAGATCTACGGGGACAGCAGCACTAGTTAATTTATTAAGCAGCAGAGTAACGCCGTCTCAGGATGGCGTTGCTGGTATTTTACAAGGGGATCCAGCTGAAGCCTCTCCTGATTCGCTGGATGCCTCACCCATGTTAGTGCTATGTGCATGCGCATAGTACTTCCTCCATTAGCCAGCAGCGTCAGGTGAACAGCAAAAAATGCATCTCAGAGCGAGGGGAATCTTCGCCTGGGCTCCCAAAACAGTCCTGGCAGTGGTATGTCGTCCTGCATGGCTGAGAGGTGCAGTGATGCATATTGATTGTCACTGTAAGATATTAATAAACAGGTCCCTAAATCTCTTTTCTGCATTTCAGAACAAATGCAGGTGCATCTAATCCGCACAGAACAACAAATACCGCTGATCACTCAACTTCTCCCATTGACCAGTGCAAACTTTTTCTCTCCTGCAATCGCCTCCATCTTGACACAAATTCATGCGCTTCCTCTAACACTAGGCCCACTTTCCCATAGATAGGCGTGTAATGTCAGGAAACAGCATTTGTGGAGAGGGTTTGCTTTTTTGCAGCTCAGACATGAACTTTTACGTTAGGGTTGGACTTTGTTGTTACATCCTGTAGGACATCATCATCATCATCATTTATTTATATAGCGCCAACATATTCCGTAGCGCGTTACAATTGCTGACAAATACAGTAAGAAACAAACTGGGTAAAACAGACAAAGAGGTGAGAAGGTCCTGCTTGCAAGCTTAAAATCTATGGGACAATGGGAGTTTGATACATGAGGTTAAGTCTACATTTTGCATTTCGGTCCAGCCAGACTGCAAAGGTAAAAGTGACTCAAACTAAATAATTCCGTCACACAAAATTGTTGGTCAGGGGGTAGTTGTTTTGTGTGAAATTGTGTAAATGGTGGTAATAGGTTAATCTAGTGGGTTCAGAGGGTGGTTGAGGAATATTATAAGCTTGTCTGAAGAGGTGGGTTTTCAGAGAACGCTTGAAAGTTTGATGATCAGAGGAGAGTCTTATTGTGCGAGGGAGTGAATTCCATAGAGTGGGTGCAGCCCGAAAAAAAGTCCTGTAACCGGGAATGGGAGGATGTAATGAGGGTGGATGAGAGACGCAGATCTGGTGCAGAACGGAGTTGCCGAGTTGGGAGATATTTTGAGACAAGAGAGGAGATGTATGTTGGTGCAGCTTTGTTGATGGCCTTGTAGGTTAGTAAAAGTATTTTATATTGGATTTGGTAGACATACATTGTACAACCCCTGACATCTTTCTCTGTCAGCTCTCAGAAACCCAAACTACATTAATTATGTATCTGCCCAAAAAACCTTTGATTCCTGGCCAGTATTTTTGATACTAGAACACCTATATCCTTTGCACTGATTTAAACATCCAGGTATATCTTTTTACTGTGACTACTGCTGCTGTGGGACATTAGGACATCGGAGGTCATTTAGGATCCTGTTTCAGTCACACTTCCCTCTTGGTACCTATAATTTAAAATCTAAACTGGGCTGGCACAATTTAATTAACAAAAAACACAGCATTAATGTATTAAGAGTGTCTTGCATGATGTGACTTTAAATGAAAGGGGTGTAACTCCCAACAATACAGAAAGAAATATTTATATCATGAGTTCCACAAATATTTGGTATTTATAGTTTCGCTGTAAGACTGTTGTAAACACAGTTTCATTCAACAAGAAGCTTAGGAGTCCCTGGAGACGGTTTTAAGAAATTCTTCATGGACTATGGAAATAAAACAATGGTAGGGTTATTGTTCTAACCTATTATTACTGCAACAGCTATTTGGGTCCGTTTGGGTGGCTTTGTTTCAAGGTGGCAGTGTTGTGTTCTTGATAAAAGTTAGAAAGGAACCGGGAACAAGGAAATTACGATAAAACTCTGTAGTTAGGAAGCTGGTAAACGTTTGCCCAGCTACAAACACTCCTGATGGTTACTGCATGTAAATGAAAAATAGCCTTTGCTCAGGAACTTGCGCAGTAACACAAAAGTCAGAGGACCTGAGTCATTAAGGAGAGCAAAGTATAAAAAAGAGTAATGTTGCATTGGAGGGGAGGTAAATTTAAAATGTGGGGACAGATTTATAGTTGGGATAGGGCATGTCCTAGATCAGCTTTATACTTGAGTGTAAAAATAAAGTTATCAAGTATTTGTGTGCTAGATGAAAAAACAGTCAGTATTTAACCTATGTGCAAAATAATAAAATAATTTGCACCCCTTGCATTGTAACATGGTTTGTCCCGGAGAACATTTACTCCTTTTTTTGCCTTACTTTCCTTAACGAATCAGGCCCACTGAGCGCAAGGTGCATTTGTTTCAGAAGGCATATAATTTGGGCTTGCACACACCCAAATTCAATGACTCAGGCTCACAATGTACAAGTTATGTCAAAGTTGTCTACTTTCCAGAATGTCCAGGAGATTCCTATATTAGGGTGAGACATCTCAGACTCCCATGAGACAAAGTAATTCTACCAAGAGGGAGCTTAATTGCCTGTAATGTGGGCGGGGAGGCTCCAAGATGATATAAATCATGTCTTTATGTCCAACCCATCTCGGTAAACACTGGGCACAGACGTGATGACAAAACTAGAACCATCATACACCTTGCCCCCCACCTTTCCTTTTTGTGTCTCCCCTTGGCATATTCTGGAAGCAATGTATGATTTATATTGTGATGTAACATGCCTCAAAGTTACCACCTCATTTAACTGAATGTTGTGATTGCCGTTCTCTCTGTCCTGAATTGTTGTGCCTGGAACAAGTAATGGAATTGGAAGCACATTGGAAGATTGCTAAGCACAGAGCTGCGGCAGAATGTAGTTCTTAACTGCTAAAGCCATGCTAGGATAAAGGACCCCCTATGTTTATATACATTTTTGTGCTTCTTGAAAGTTGGCTGTACCATGGTAGCCAAAAATATTAGCACCCTTGCAGCTTTTTCTAATAATGCACCATTTCTTCCAGAAAGAAAACTAATCAGTGTCCACTTAAGTATGTCTTTGGTTTGGAGAGGAGTGAAACACAAAAAGCAGAAACCTTTACTGAGTAGACCTTACTACACACAGAAATCCTTAAATGAGATGGGCAAAATAATTGGCACCTTTTAGAAATGGTCAGAAATAATTAGATTTCAAGTGGATGATTCTTCTTCACTTTGGAACTAAACTCACCTGTGGGGAGTAACAGATGCCTGAAATATAAAAATCGCTCATTAAACAAGCTTGAATAGAGAAGTAATTCTGCTGTTTTGTGTCATTGTGTGTACTGCAATAAGCATGGAGAAAAAAGAAAGCCAGCGAATCGTCTGAAGATGTCAGACAGAAGATTGCAGCCAAGTACTGACAATCTGAAGGCTAAAAATCAATCTCCAGAGATCTTGCTGTTCCTGTTTCCACCGTACGTAATGTTATTAGGAAGATTATGGCCCATGACACTGTAGCCAACCTCTTTGGAAAGTGAAAACTTAATTGAAGATTGCAGCGCAGGATTGTTCAAATGGTGGAGAAATCATCTCGATCAACGGCCAAACAAATTGAAGCTGATCTTCAGACACAAAAGGACATGTTCAACTCGCGCTATCTATCACCACCTCAGTGATAGAGGTTTCTATGTTAGGAAGCCCAGGACGGCCTTACTGCTGAGAGAGAGAGACATAAGAAATCCCAACTGGAGTTTGCCACGTACACCTGAACAAGCTAAATTCCTCCTGGGAGAATGTCCTGTGCACAGATGAGACTAAATGACAGCTTATTGGTAGAGCACATCATCCCTATGTTTATAGAACGCAACATGAAAAGAACATGGAGGAGGTTCAGTGATATTTTAGGGTTGCTATGCTGTACCTGGCCATTTTGGAGCACAATGTTGAACCCAGTATCAAAAAGTTGGGTTTACGTTGGAGTGGGTCTTTCAGCAAGACAATGACCCCAAAGACACTTCAAAAAGCACCCAGGAATGGTTCAAGACCAGACGCTGGACTATTCTTAAGTGGCCAGCCATGAGTCCAGCTCTAAACCCCATGGAAGACCTGTGGAGAGATCTGAAAACAGCAGTTAGGAGAAGGAACCTTCATATCAGCTCTGCTCTTGGACAGCGCATGTGTGGAGGGATCATGTGATCCCTTCCCTGTCACATGACTCACCTTTTTGCCGTCCAGGATGTTAGTGCACATGTCCGAGGTTTTCCGTTGGCGCATGAGCACTAACAAAATAAAAAAAGAGAAGATCATCGCAGATTTCTTCAATGAAAAAACACTACGATGAAGAGGTGAGTCACTTCTCAGGGACAGCAGGTTAGCGGCACTGCTGTCCCTGAGATTTTTTTTGATACATTGCCGTAAACTTTCAATCCTTATCAAGGAGCTAAGGATTGAAAAGTTTCAACCAAAAAAAAAAGAAGAATGATAAATAGGCCCCCTTATGTTTAGACTAAAGTATGATTTATTTGAAAACAACTGCAAGTGTGCCAATATTTTAGGCCATAACTTTATATGTAGATACACATTTCAGCACTGCGCATGCGCACTAAAAATGTTTTTCTTGCATATGAATGTCTTGCATCTTCTTATGCCTGAAGAGGTGAAATGGGGTCCAGATAGGGGTGGGAAAGTGTCAGCCAACTATTGTAAGGGCATAGATGCCGCACAATTAGACATGGACGCATATGAAGATACGCGTTTTAGGGTGACAGATCGCTTGCTGATGCTAGAGGGCTGGAGCAATAACGTACAATGATAATGATGTATACCAATGTGTAGTAATGTTGTAATGTTTTACATAGTGCTTTCAGTGTAATTATACTGTCATTCTCTGTTTATAGACGCCCATTTACTAACTAACAGGGTTTTGTCCCGTTAATTATAATCTGTCATCGCAACAATGATTTTCCGTAAGCATTTAGTAAAAAATCATCCCGGGACAGCACATCCGTTGTCTGAATCTCCTCTCCGGTCACTATCGCAATGTGGTTTTGGGCATGTGTAACCCGAGGTCACGCATGCACAGAGACATTCTGCCATAGTAGCCGGAGAGGAGAGCAGGTAATCTGCGATGAGGGATCCGAAGATCCTTTGATCCTTCTACCACAATGTTCTCCCCATAGGACTCAGTGCCTAACGCCATCTTCAGAAGACATTACCTATAGGAGACAAGTTCTGAAAAGTTTAGCTTTTCTGAACTTGATAAAATTGCCCTCACCTTAGTACCCATTGACTATTATGGGGACTGAGGTTAATGCGGTAATTTGCGCAATGCAGGCGATATCTCCAATATCTCCTACCTTAGGCTTTTAGTAAATGAACAACTTACTTAAAAATGCCTAAACCTAGCGTAAAAATCTGTTTCCACATGGTTTAGGGCTTCATAAATAGGCCCACAGGCCTTTTATGTGTTGTGTGTACAGTAACTTGTGTTTACGTTATAATTTGGCTATCTGCTTAAGTATGTTAGAACCAGTAACAGTCCCTGAGGTTCTGTTGGTGAATTTGAGGGGGTAGAGCAGTGGTGACCCATAGGTATAGTTAGAGACAGATAGTGTGAGCATAGGCGTTACTCCAGGGTATCGTGACAGTGGTCGTCCAAATCGGGATTCTTTCACAAGAAGAACTGAATCCAGGATTTGGCAATCCCTACTGTTGACAGGAGGTGGATGCGGAAATGCACCATGAAGACAGATGATTTTTTTAGGTACCTGTTAGATTAGTTAGAGTAGGGCTGGATAGATCCCTCAGCCATGTAGCCAGTATGCCTCAAAGATTACTGCTGGTGCCTAACTCTTGTGAGTCATTTCTATAGATGACAATAGATACACATCTTCTTCCCTGGCTCCTGAATTCTACATATATGTTCACCCCTGTTCTATAGAATGTATTTAACCAATAGTTTAAGATAGATTGAATAGAACATATGAGCCTAATACATTAAAATAAACAAAAAAAGTCCACAAAAAGTGGACATATAATATACATTTGCATTTTCAGACAGACACCAAATAATATATATTAATCAGCTTTGCCTCATTTTTTCAAAATGCTACATTTACTTTTGGGTGCACTGTTACCTTGTTCCAACTGTGCCCTGATCAAAAAGGTCCTGTGCTGAGATCCTTCCTTCTACTAAGATTGGCCAGCTTAAAAAAAGAGTGCAAATATAGGGTCTTCTTAATTCCACATTTAGCACCACCCTCAAATGCTGTCTTCCTATGTTATAGCTTCGTGCCTCATTAACCAAGAAAGTATTCTGATATATTATAAAGGTTAGCGCAGAAAATTATCCTGAAGTTGCTCACTGCATACTTCCCTGTTGCTGTGAAAGTCTGTCACACATCTATAGTGATTACGTCTCTATTTCAAATGAAATTCATTAAATTAATAACCATGTTAAATTTCCAAAGGTTTTGGAATGAATAGCGCAATTCAGTGAGCAATCTTGGGATAATTTCTTCTGACATTCAGAAACAATACAATTTACTTCCTACTACACCATAGGTTTGAAACCAGTGAGAACAAGTGAAACAGAACTGCAAAGGAGATTCCAGGATCTGTTTTTGCAGTCAGATCATTGGCAGGTATACAATACATTATATTATAAACAGCCTCTTGGGAGTCTAGGGCAATAGTACATTGACATTTGAGGTCCCATGTCAGTTCAGCACTGTTTTATTGAGTTGCAAAAATGCGCCAACAGTTTATCATCTAGTTGTGGAATGTCAAACACCGGACATCAGGACCAGACAAAGTTAATTTATTCTTCTTCACAACACTTAAACTAACAAGGAAACCAATTGGCCCTTGCATTAGTGGCCACAACAATCATACCTTAGGTCACAAAGGTACATATATTCCCATGAACACATCTAAAGTGCTATAATTGTATTGTTATCACTACAGCCAAACAGTCCAGGTGGTAGGTATCACATTTCTGTTGGAAAGCACTAGTACCTCGTGTGACAGGGTCTATAGAACACAATGATACCTATTATCAGAGATGACCTTCAGAAATACCCTGGCCCTGCTAGGACTGAAATTACAGGTCAGCTCTCTGAAACACTTGCAGCTTTGGGGTTATTGTAGTGCAGATGCATGCTACAAATACTAACAACATAAACAGTAAACTCTAATGCAGCATTTGTATTTCATACTGTGGTATCCACTATAAAACGACAAACCAGATACCTTACAGCTAGTGATTTAATCCAGCACTCAGCACTAGACGTATGGAGGAACTTCAGTACACTTTACCAAACTGCAGAAAAACTGCATAGACACAACTTGCAACTCTGTAGCAGCACACTTGGGCTTCTTACCTGGAATATCATTGTATTATATATGTGTATTACCTGAGGCACAAGGAATGTGGTTCCCGTAAATGGGATAACAGGGATAACACAATGACCCCGGCTGTACCACCCCCTCCTCCCTCCTGAGACAGCAGATGAAGGTGCTCCTCTCCTGCCTTACCTGGGCTCTCGGGGTGGATGGGGCTCCACAGCAGCTGGCTGCTAGTCAGCACCACGTCGCAGCTCCTCTTATGGATTTCAAATATTCCCCGCAGCAGAGTGGTTTGCCGCCCCATGTCCCGGGACAGCCTGGCACTGTAGCCCCCTAGTGAGTGCTCTTCGGGGTCACTGTACCCCCGAACGCCGGATTTATCACTGCCAGAGCTCCACTCGTCACAGCGATCGCTCAGCTGCTGCGGCACCGAGGCAGGTCGCCTCCAATGCCGGGGACTCGTGTCTCTGGCTCCATCGGTGTAGTCGTCGCCGTTATCGCTCCATGCGCTCACTCGCCGGTAGAGGCCGGGTAAGCGGAGGGTGGTCTCCCCCATGCTGTCCCTGATGGAGGTCCGGAGTTGGGGCGACAGGTGGTAGCCCGCACGGAGGCCTTGGCTGCCAGGGTAACACACGGGCACGCGCGACGCCATCTCTCGGTCTCTCCGGGAGCGCGCACAGTGCCTGTGACATTGACATATAAACCCCAATAATCCGATGTTAGGACGTCTCATGACTGCTTCTGTATTGTGGCCAGACATGCCCTATATAGCTCGGTCATTGTGGTATATAAAGCCCGGTGTTTTTACAGTGAAATGTACAGTGCATGTGCAGGGAAAATGACACATGCTGATTTAAAATCAGCAGAGATATAATGAGGCTTGCATAGTTGCCAACGATTTAAAGTAACTTCAAAGGACACTTACTAGGCATCTGGCAAGCTATTTGTAAAATAAGCCTTGGTGCCCTAAAAACCTCATCATATGTGTAATATGTATATTTATAATGTATTATTTTAAATAATTGCACTCTACTGCTATCCCCAAAACAACAAGACCTACATTTATGGTTTTAATTTACAGCGCACCTCACCTGCTACATTTACATTAGATTGGTAGCTGAAGCTGAAGCTACAATGCTGTGACCACTTATCTTACCCAATGAACTGGGATGCCACCACTTGACTTGTAGACCTCAGTAACCTCACACTAGAGGCAAGGTGGGCATCTGCCCCCTGGGCCGGTCCCATAGTGGGCTACCTTGGGCTGGGTCACTGGGCCACCTGCATTTTTTTTTACTTTAAAATGTTCTTAATAGGCTGCTGAGTCTAGTCTTGCCCCCTGGGCTAAAATCTGCCAGCCCCCCCTGCCTCACACTGTTCAGAGTGAAGTCTATGCACTCATCTCATCATCTCACCCTACAATCTGTCCCTCTACTCTATTCCATCCCAACTTCTCAGCTCCCTCTCCTCCACTGCATGCCCACCTCTAGCTCACCTTTTCAACCTGTCTCTCTCATTGACACATTTCCATCCTCCTTTATACATGCGATCATCTCACCAATTCTACAGAAACCATCTCTTGATATAGCCTCTCTCTCCAACTACCTATTTCTCTCCTCCCCTTTCCTCTAAAATACTTGAGTGATTAGTGTACAAATGCCTGCCTCACTTTCCTCTCATTCCATTCTCAACCCTCTGCAATCAGGCTTACGCCCCCAACAATCCACTATAACTGCTCTCACAAAAGTGATAGATGATCTACTTACAGCAAAGTGTAAGGGTCACTACTCCATACTCATTCTCCTGGACTTATCTGTTGCTTTTGATACTGTTGATCACCCTCTTCTCCTACACACCCATCACTCCATTGGCCTTCGTGTCACAGTTCTTTCCTGGTTCACTTCTTACCTATTAAAACGCTCCTTTAGTGTCTCTACATCTGGCACATCCTCCCCTCCACTCCCACTATCTGTTGGGGTCCCACAAGACTCTGTTTTTGACCCTTTACTTTTTTTATTGTACAACTCTTCTCTTGGGGCACTCATTTGCTCATTCATCCTCCAGTGCCACCTCTACGTGGATGACCCCCAAATCTATATCTTTTCCCCAGACCTCTTCCCTTTTGTACTATCTTGTGTAACCAACTGTCTTTCTGCGATCTCCACATGGATGTCCCAACGCTACCTAAAGTTCAACATGTCCAAAACAGAGCTTATTATCTTCCCTCCTGCCAGAATCACCAGCTCCCCTCAAATCTCCCTCACTGTCAATAACACCACAATTTCCTCAGTCTCCCAAGCCCGATGCCTTGGTGTCAATCTTGACTCCACCATCTGCTTTATTCCTCACATCCAGACTCTCTCCCATCCTGTTGACGCCACCTTAATAATATTGCCAGAATATGCCCTTTTCTTGCTCAACTCTTATCCATTCTTTCATCATCTCCCATCTTCACTTCTGCAACCTCCTGCTATCTGGCATTCCTGACACCCATTTATCCACACTTCAATCCATCCTATATGCTGCTGCAAGACTGATCTTCCTCTCTCACCGCTCCACATCTGTTGCACCACTTTTAAATCCCTACACTGGCTTCCTGTGTCCCCTAGAATCAAATTCAAATTACTCACCCTCACCTACAAAGCCTTTATCAACACTACCCTTCATACATCTCAAATCTCGTATTAAAATACTCTCCCTCTCGCCCTCTTAGATCTACCTCTGACTTTCGCTTTCTCTCATCTCTGGTAACCACCTCTCACTCCTGCCTACAAGACCTTCCGTGCTGCTCCCCACTTTTGCAATCCCCTACAATGCCCACTCAGGCTTTCCCACATTCTTTAAATCTTTAGATGCTCTCTGAAAACCCATCTCTTTTTTCTTTTTTCCTGTTAATACTATTCACACTAATGCACCCTCACAAATGTCCCAATCTCTACTCTGAGCCACAGTCGCTCCTCTTGTTTCGTGTGCCCTCTTCCACTTAGAATGTAAGCTCTCTAATGAGCACGGTCCTCCATACCCTTTGTTTTCATGTCTGCATTTATTTTGTCTACCTTGTATGTCCCTGTTTTATGTATGTTCTGTTTTCCCTTCTGTACAGCGTTGTAGAGCACTGTGGTGCCTTACAAATCTATGATAATAATAATAATTAAGTCATATCACTGGTTGCTTGTGAATTAATAGGCAGCATTGGCATGGGAATTGACTCAACCAACAAAATTGCTCTCTCTGCTGTGTGTAGGTGATTGTATGTGTACTTAATGACCAGGGGCCTGATTCATTATGGATCTTAAATTAAGAAATGTCTTATTTAAGTCTCCTGGACAAAACCATGTTACAATGCAAGGGGTGAAAATTAGTTTTCTGTTTTGCACATAAGTTAAATACTGTCTGTTTTTCATGTAGCACACAAATATCAATTTTACATTTCAGTGTACAAATAAGCTACCAAGTGTTTGTGGGCTACATGAAAAAACAGTCAGTATTTAACTTATGTGCAAAACAGAAAACTAATTTTCACCTCTTGCATTGTAACATGGTTTTGTCCAGGAGACTTAAATAAGAAGTTTCTTAAGTTAAGATCCTTAATCAATCAGGCCCCAGGTGATTTTTGCTTCTTCAAGACCAGAGGAATTTTTAAGATTAGGAAATGCATTGGTTTCACTGGGAATAACAGTTTATTTTTAGTCTGTTCAAACAAATTCCATTTTTGGAATTTGAGCTTTATATGGGGAAAAATGGGCAAACATATGGAAAAATACACTTTTTTTAATCAAGTAATTTTTATGGAATTTTAAACAAACTAATAATAAATATAGAAAGCCTGACAAACATACAATACATGTTAAAATCTTAAATTGTAAACATGAAATATTACACTGATAAGCGAGCAGGAGCGTCATACCAGAAGTCTAATATAGTATAAAGAAGACAAATAAAATGATGGTGTTGGAGAGTGACTGGAATTAGAATCATCAGTATGAAATCTATTGCGTGAAGAATACTAATTAGAGATGAGCGGGCTCGGATTCCGCTAATCCGAGCCCACCCGAACAGTGCGGATCCGAGCACTGTTCGGACATTTCCGGTGGGCAAAAAATTGAAAACGAGGCTCTGTCGTCCAAGTCTCGCGTCGAATCTCGCAAGGGGTGGGAGGGAGGGCCCAGAACAATTCCATCTTGTACCTCTTTTTTTGGCATTATGTGCTCAAGCTACCTCGGTGCAACCTTTTGGCCTAAAAACAATATTGTGAGGTGTTCAGAATAGACTGGAAATTAGTGGAAATGATTGTTATTGAATGTTATTGAGGTTAATAATAGCGTAGGAGTGAAAAAAAAACCCACAAAACTGGTTTTTAGCACTTTTTATGTTTTTTTCAAAATAAATCCGAATTCAAAACCTTAAATCCGAACCAAAACCTTTCGTCAGGTATTTTGCGAAACAAATCCGAACCCAAAACCTCAAGCAAATCCGAATCCAAAACACAAAACACGAGACACCAAAAGTGGCCGGTGCACATCCCTAATACTAATGAGACCATTTTTTTTTGGTATTTATGTAATATATTTCTCCTGGTATACATATATCGTTCATGATTCATTGTGTAATCCACCAGTACCTTCAATTTACGAAATTTAGGACCATCTGTTGCAAGCCATGTATGGGCTATAATAACTTTTGTGAGAGTAGTTCAGATGAAAATATATTGATAGATTTATTTAAAATATTTTTGAGAGAGGAACCAAAACGACATATTTTCAGAATTTAGATGAGGGATATCATTCACAGTATTACTAATACAGGTCCATACATCTGTCCAGAAGGCATGTACCTTTCAACAAGCTCATAACAGGTGTCAAAAAAATATACTTTTCTAGGAATCTTCCCAAAACTTCTTTTACTCAACTAGAGTAACCCCAAAAATGTACCCAAAATTTAACCAACTCATTTTCCCCAGTATAAGGACAACAAATATGTGCATTTTGTTACAGGACTGATGGAATAACAAGACCCAGAGAAGGGTATACATTTTAGTTTTAGAAACGTTTTTTCCTTTTGACGTTACATTGCAATTGCATAGGGATATAAAGCATCACTGTGCACAAATCCTTAGGTTGGCAGTAGGTGGGGATAGGGTCAGGATAAGAGTTGATACTGCTTTTTTTTGTATGTTTTGGGATCACATACATTCTATATGACAATCCAACATTTTGGCAGGTCCCAGTGTGGAGAAAGTCCTGGTTACAATGACAATGCTGGGTTTCTATGGCAACTCCACTGTGGAAATCCAGTTTCCTCATTGGGGAACATAGCTGTTATATTGAACGCTACGTAATAGTTTTTGCCTGGTCATAAACACATTGTACTACAATACAGCACTGCCGCGGACGCTTCTTTGAAAGCGTTGCGGCTGCTGTACAGTACATCGTCATCACCATCATCATCATCACCATTTATTTATATAGCGCCACTGATTCCGCAGCGCTGTACAGAGAACTCATTCACATCAGTCCCTGCCCTATTGGGGCTTACAGTCTAAATTCCTTAACATACATACACACAGACAGAGAGACTAAGGGCAATTTAATAGTAGCCAATTAACCTACAAGTATATTTTTGGAGTGTGGGAGGAAACCGGAGCACCCGGAGGAAACCCACGCAAACACGGGGAGAACATACAAACTCCTCACAGATAAGGCCATGGTCGGGAATTGAACTCATGACCCCAGTGCTGTAAGGCAGAAGTGCTAACCACTAAGCCACCGCTAAAAATGAAGCTGCTCTCTCTCTTTATTTTTTTGGGGGGGGAGGAAACCCCCCTTAAAAATCCTACGTTTGCCCCTGCCGTTATTAAAATGACAATTTAGGCTTTATTGAAGTCCCTGTAACCTCCCACCCCTCTTATCTGGTGCCCATTGGACACGAGTTAGGAAGCAGAGGTGATCCCAGGGGAGGGAGACAAAACCTTTCGCTACTTTGCAGGTGCTGGCTGGGGTCTCTTACTCATAGCCGTATCTTAGAATTCTAGCGCCTGGGGCGAGAAAGACAAATGCCGCCCCCCTAGCCCTCAATTTTAACCAAATGAACCTAAAACATTCCTAAATTGCGCTCCCTTTCAGCATTGCGCCCTGGGCTGTCGCCCCTATCGCACAGCCCTAGTTACGGCCCTGCTCTTACTTGTAAGAACCATGCAGTCAAAATACATTATTCTGAGTTAAATCGAAATTCTACTGCAGCTCTGTTAAATGTAACTGTCAATATCATAGTCTGTGTATTACTGAGCTGAATAATATACATGAAATAACTGAAGTTTTTATACTTAATATGTCCACCATATTATTTTTCACTGCTTTACTGCAGGTTGCCATGTTCTTACAGAGCAGACAGTGACAAAGTTGCCGAGTTACTCTATAGAAAGACAGTGTGTGGATTGGTAAATATATACACAGAGGCAGGGACAGTGATGTCACAGCAGCTCCAATGACTGCAAACTCAGCCTTTTGGCCTATTTAAGATCCCATTAGGACATTAAGGTTTTATTTACAAAAATGTACATTGCAAATGTCATTTGTACTTATTTTTGCACAAAGGTGACCAGTGCCCAGTATTATACATAAGTTTGTGTCGTGAACATAGAGAAGTTACAGTTAAAAATGTTAACCCATCACATAATTGTGGGGAATAAGCCCTATCCCTGACAATTGTCAGTTTGTGGGATTTTTCTAATTTTTAGAGCATTAAGTGCTGGGTTTAAGCAATTATTCCCTGTACTTATGAACTGGTAGTATCTTTGCGAGGAATACAGCCGTGTTCATAAGGACAAAACTCAATGCTTATTATTTTTTAAGACATACGTGCAAATCAGTTCCCTTCCCTTCTCTCTTTTTTTTCTTTCATATCTTTTATTTTGCAAAATAACTGCGGGATATAAACGCATGACAAAGGAGGCGTGATGGCACAATGTGATGAGAGAGGAATTCCCACTACTGGCAAAAGCAAGGAGCAACTGAATGAAGCCCTATTGCAGAGAGATCAGGACAGTTCGCAATTGAAAATTGTGGCTTCTGGTGTTTGCAAAATTGTTCATCTGCTGATGGGTAGTGCTGAGTAGATTGAGACATCCCTTGCTGGGAGCTGGCTAGGCACATAGTTTTTCACCCATATGCGAAAGCAAGATTTTGTTTTGCAGAATGAGATTACATGAGATTCAAGGGTCTGAGAATTCACATTTAAGGGGATAAGTGTAATGACAGTCCCAATGTCCTTGCACGCTCAATATTAATGTAAGACATAAATGACCAAAGCAGTATTTTACAACACAAAGGGTAAAGTTGAAATTAATAAAAGTGTGATCCTAATGTGGTAAAAGGAAAACTTTGTAGACTCATTTTCTGTCTTTCAACCATTCGCATTTCCAGTCAAACCCACAATCCAAAAAAAAGTTTATGCAGATTTAATTTTCCAGTGGTAGTTCCTAAAATAGGAATGCAGGCATGCATCTACTTATGCATGAAGCAGACAAAGAGGCACCTTCGGACACAATGAAATACCACACTTGCCACCTTTAGAGATCACCCCTTCGGAAGAACTCCAAAGTTGTCTGTGTCTTGGGGGCGTGGCCACATGAATTGATTCTGTAGGCCCCCCCCTGCTATACAATACCAATTTCGGCCTATTACAGCAGGGGGCATGGCCAGGATGACACAATTAGCCCCACCTCCACACACTTCACCAATGACGTGGGCAGGATTTGGGAGGTTGCCCTGCTCTGCCGGGAGTCCGAGAGAGCTCCCAAAAATTCGGGAGTTTCCCTGTTTATTCCGGGAGAGTAGACAACTATATGAAATACTCACCATGCACGCATGTTATATATTTTCAGAATTTATTTTTGTCTTTTGTAGTAGGGACTATAGCTGTCTTTAATGGATTGGAGAGGTAATACTATACTTTTTAACTGAGCTACAGTGGAATGTCAGATTAACATTGATCTATATATGTTACTGTTGATGTTATATTTTGTCACATAATTGTGTTGTGACATCGGATGGCATTTGAATTGTGGCAAAACTAGGATATATCAGTAAAAAATACATTGCTTATTTTGACTGACTCAAATATTACAATTACAATTTTTATCAACTTCAAACTGGAGATTTTTCCAAAGGCTAAATATCCGCGTCATTGTCTAATTGTGCTTATATTAAAATGAGTTACTGTAGATATAACACTTTGCCCTACGGAAATGATGATTTTTTTTTGTTGTTTAGACGGTGATAGGATAGACGCAGGGGATTATTTAAGATTTCAGAGGACATATTCCAAAATTTCATCTCGGCTCAGCACATACCTTAAACTGCAATTTCTGAACAGATGGCATCAGCTTAGCACATGCTAAATACCTTCATTTTGTACTTGGCACCAGTTTCAAGTGGAGTAATAGGTACGTCATGTCCAAAATGAAGGTGTTTTACTAAAAATGTCTGGGAAATAATATTGTTTGACACTACAATTTCAGTACATGAGCTGTACTCACTGAGGAACAAGTGGCTAAAATAGAAACATACTATCAGCAGTACCACCGATATTAAGGGAACCAGCCAAATTCCTCCTTCCATCACTGTATTATTAGTAAATGCCATGCATAAATCAACCGATTCTGCTCTATAAAGACAAAAACTTCTAATAAAGCTGAAAAACGCTTGATCTATTAAAGATTTGTACCTTCATAGCGCACACATGGTTGATTGATAACAGTACCATTTAATTACCACTAACTCATAGACACTGCTATGAACCCTTTCAAACGTGATTTGTATGTCCTCTGCAGGGGCAGACGCAGGATTTAGACAGTGCTCTCCAACTTTTCATATCCCTATAATATACATGGGCAATAACACCTAACAGTAGTGCACGTAGCTTTCCCTTTTCAAGCAGAGCCGTGTGAATCGGGGGCAGGGTCCAGCCACCTCAATTTTACAGTGCACCCTGCTTGTAGAGGGGTTTCCAGGCACTAGGAACCCCCCCCCCCCACCCTCGGTTTGCCTATGCTCTACACAGGTCTTCTATCTTGCCTGCTGACGGTAACAGGTTTACACAAGTGTATATCCTATGTGAACTCTTTATGTCTTATGGAATTCAGATGATTCCTAAACAGACCATAATATATGCTAATAGGGTATTCAGACATGTATAGCTGAAAACAGACCATGGGCCAAATGTGTGTTCCATTTTCAAATACACATTTCTAATCAGCCTGTAGGGTCTATTTATGACCCCAGTGCGGTAGCCCTCGATATGTACTATATTATGCCGGGGCTGCTCTGGGAGCACCGGTATAGGACCCCCTCTTCAGTGAGGTAATGTTCCTCTTCATCGGCAGCCTAACATTACTCACGAATGGAAAAAGTGCAATGCCAAGCACAAAGAGCTCTCTCCCTGCAGGAATCCAAAGAAGCCAGAGAGGCTTCTGCTGGATACCATCGAAAATCCTATCGAAATACCATCAAAAAATACACCATCCTGTAGCGGAAAAAGCCTCACACACCGGAAACATACCGTCAAACCTCTATTTTACATTTATCAAGGGACCAATAAAAATATCCAGAAAATCCAGGAAAGCATAAATTGGGGGAACATGTAAAACCAACCCAATCCTCAAGTAAAATAAAGGAAAACACAGGTTGTAATTTACAATTGTTTATATTAAACAGTTTAGCATGTAAAATATTCATATATACAGAGACGGATTATAGGCGGAGGAACCGTGCGGGCAAAGAAAAGAAAGCCTCTAAGACTAAAGCTGACATCACCTGCTGCAATGTTACTGCTGATATTACACAGTTGTCCAATATTGAACTGTATGAGCTCAAAACAAGCCCAACAGCAAACCAATTGAAATCAATCAGATCAGCAGTGATCTGCTGGTTGGCACACGTGTGTGGGCAACCTGGATACTGGTCATGTCGAAACTACTGTCACAGCAATATCAGCCCTTGTATGGCCACCTCATGAGCCAATATATTAGCAGGGTTTGCGGCTTAGGAACAAGGGCTTGTATAATGTTACTGACCCTTGCCGCTTTTTCAAGCTCCAGGGGGATTAGCAGGGAGCTCTTTTTTGTTGATTGCACAACGGCAGTTATATATTATGCCTATAAGAAAATGTACATAAGAGCCCGGCTTGCTCTGGCATCAACCGGCGAGAGATTGGGGTTTAAAAATATAAGCCCAATGGCTATATCTCATGTAGTTTTCCTGCCAATTGCTTTCTGCAATTCGAGCATCAACGTAGCATGCACCAGCAGATCAGAAACATGTATGTGAAGTATACCGCTCGCCAGAGACAGATGCTATCATTTGCTTGTGATGCCAGCGGAAGCCACTCACATGTTACACAGAGCTGAGCATTTTGATCACTTGAGAAAGGGCAAAACAACAGCAGAAAAGAGAGACAAATCTCTTCTCCTGTTACCCAGATGGGGTTGGAGTACATGAAAAAGCAGGGCCCACAATAAGAAATAGAAAGTTCAGTTACAAAATTATATAGTGCATGTGGGATTTCGGTGATATCAAAAATAGCAAAGAGAGCGAGGAACCTCAAAGCTGAGAAAAGAAAAGGAGGTTACTGCATAATGAACGGGATTCCACAATGCAGATAATAAGTCAGGGGCATGGGATAGTCATGAGGCTGGAAATGATGGTCCCATGGGAGGAAAGGTAGAAAGACAGGAGGAGGCGGGGCGGGAACCAACCAATGAGTAAAAAAGGGTCCAGGCCTGGGAGAGATTTCCCTGGAGGCAAAAGCAGCAGAAAAGAGATGCTGGGCAGCTTTGTACATATGTTGGGAAACAAAATAATAGTTACAGAATAAAATGAAAATACTTCTATTACTGTTCCACTTAGATTATAATATCTCCCTGCTTATAAACCCCTTTTAGTTTGTCCAAATCCTAAAATACTCTGAACTTAATTATTTTGTGTACCTGTATAGGAAGAAGAAATATACGTCTACGGGTAATTGGAAATGTCAGGCATTAGAAGAGCAAGCTTTCGTTTGCTAGTATTAAACAGGGACCCAGC